>NC_143014.1:227945024-228117524 GCF_055824585.1 Amblyomma mixtum | reverse complement strand
CTTGGCTGCTGACCAGAAGGACGCGGATTCGATCCCGGCCGCGACCGTCGAATTTCGATGGAGGCGAAATTCTAGATGCCCGTGTACTGTGTGATGTCAGTGCACGTTAAAGAACCCCAGGTGGTCGAAATTTTCGGAGCCCTTCACTACGGCGTCTCTCATAGCCCAAGTCGTTTTCGGACGATAACCGGTATAAACCAAACCGCTAAGCAGTACAGTAGGTCCTCGAACCTCGAAGTTCTTGGCCTACCCCGAGGTCCCAGCGAGAACTTGATTACTGCTGTTGCTGGACTAGCCGCTCAAATGGACATTGACTCACTGCTTCCAGGGCATGCAGTAGATGTGCACCGGTTGCCCAGGCAGGGTAAGAAACCAGCGCCAGTTTTAGTGCGCAATATTTGGGCAGGCATACGTGAGAGCTGGCTGGCAAAGCGGAAGAAATAACTTTGGCGCAGGAAAGCAAGCCCTCGATTTTCGTTGTATAAAACAAACGTGACCCATTTGTGCGCATAAAGAGCCCTCCTGACTTGACTGAGGTAGGCTTACCATTCTTTTTTTTTCCTTCTCCAGCTTTGTTTCTTGTATTCTTTTCTTTATACACGGCTCTGTCCAAACAATTTCGAGATTTTCTGAGGTTTCTTAACTTCTTCTTCCGTGGGGCCTTCTTAACTTTCCTTCAGAATTGTTTGCATGGTCGCGCCAATGCAGTAGTTATCAGAAATTTTAAAAGCCAGCCGAGACAGTTTGCCGCTCGACTTTTTTAGGATCCATTTTAGCCCCCCTTCCCCCCTTATCAACTTATTTGTTAACAATCTCAGTCATGCTATTCTTCATAGCGCGGCCTTTAAGTACGCAGATGAAACACTTTTAGTATCCCGTCATACTAATTATGATCAGGCCGTGGCTCAGTTACAAACTGACACTGCAGTGTCATGAATTCAAGGAGAGGGCTCAGTCGGGCTGGTTGGTTCATGTTGAATGGTACGGCAAAACAGCGCTGACGGATGGGATGGAAGAAGATGAGACAGACACATGCGGTGACGCGCATGTGTTCACCGCATGTGTCTGTCTCATCTTCTTCCGTCCCGTCCGAAAGCGCTGTTTTGCCGCACCATTCAGTGTCATGAGTTCGTACTGTAATAACCTAATCTCTGTTAACCAAGATATTCTAAATTAGTTTCTTTTCATAACCCTCTGAAAGTTGTTCCCGTCACTAATCCAGTGCTTCTTCCTTCTTGTCAGTGTAGCACTTGTGCCTCCTCTCCTTTTCCATGCTTTTAAAGTGTCAGTTATCGTGGTGTTCATCTCGATTACACCATGTCCTGGAACAGTAACTTGGCTAACGTTTGGGAAAGGCTGTGAAAAATAGCTTGCCAACTACGCTATAATGAAGCACTGTGCCCAGGTCATATAAGGACAATAATAGCACATGCATGGACGCACAGTGTGCTGCTAATGTAATTTGTTCTTTCTAATTCTCAGTGTTTTGGCGCAAGAAGGTTGATTGCTTGCTGAACTCTGCAATCCGTGCTGTGATATATGGTATGCCATTAGCCAACAATTCCAATCTTTTCTCGGGCTCGCGTATGCATTCATTCACGTTGTTATTAAAAAAAAAACTTATTTTTGTGTATCTGTGGAGTAAGAAATTCTGCATCCCATATGTTCCCGCTCGAGCATTACGTCCGCGCGATCGTTTTATTTTTCCCAGAGTAGGGACAAGGCATGGTGAACACGTACTTGCTTTCTATGCGCCAAGTATATTGAACGACTTACCATATGATGCTTTCTGTTTAAGCAGCCGGAAAGACCTGAAGTGTGTTTACTTAGACTCGTATATGTGATTTTTTAATTTTTTCTTTCCTTCTCTCATTTCTCCCTTTTTTTTCTTCCTGCCTATTCCTTAGCTTTACTCCACTTTTTTTGCGGTGTGAAATGAAAGTGCCGTATGCTCTGACTTGACCCATGCTTCCGGGCACTACCGCACAAGCCCTTTGCTGGCTTGGGCAGGCCCGTGTATGTACAGTGACATTGTAACAATAAATAATTTATTATTATTATTAATAATAATTATATGACTGCTTACGCGTGAGGAGGAGTAAGCCCGGCCGCTCACTTTATGAACGGAGACGCTGCGCGCTGCGGCGTCATGTAGCCTGATGACCCGCTGTCACGTAACTGGCAGTTCTACCTGTCCATAGCTCGACTCGACGCTGCCGCACCCATTCTGATTTGTGCGCTAACTTCCTGAAGGCAGTGGCCACCCTACTGCGACCCGCGTCTTCCTCCCCCACCTGCTGCTGCATCAGATTGCCTTCGAACGCGCCTACTGTTCGCATGAGGTCATTCTCAACTTTACCTTTATAGATCCCTGGGAGTCCTCATGCCGTTCCTGGCTCACTGGTGCAGTGGTTAAGCGGTGCGCCAGTGCCCTGCTATGGCAGATGCTGTCACTGGCGGGACTTCTGCGATCCAGGTTGTCCCGAGCAACCTCACGCGGCCGATCATTAACTTCACTGCCACCTGCCAGGTTGCATAAGGACGCCGTCTTTTATGGGTACCGTCGAGTGTTAACACAAACACGCGCACAGACGGGTTATTGCTCAATGGGGCAAATAAGCCTTACGCCTTTAAAAAAGCTGCACATTATACAGTTGAACACGATTCCAGTTCCAGAATTACCTACAGGAAGCCGAACCTTATCACAAAACATGACGAACAAGCTTATCCGTCACCATTTATCAAAGCAAGCGCACAACGGCTCAATAGAGCTTCGTTTATCCGTCGGAGTTTGGTGATCTCTATTCTTTGACGAGCGATAGGAGCCCGGGTACAACATATGGCGGAGGAGAGCCCACGGGTTCATGTGTAGAGATCCGCCTAGTACGTTGCATCGCTGAATAAATTGCTGCGACTCAAGCTTGGCCGCGTGGTTGGTGAGCAGGTGTAGCGTTTGTGCCATGTTCCTTTTAAAATTGTCATTATGCTTTTGTCTGAGCAATCGTTACTCCGAATTCTGATGTGCATCCCTGAGGTGTAGTAGTCTGCTGTCTATAGACGCGGTATATTGGGTCCCCAGTATGTTTTGCTGCGAGAAGTTTTTCGCTAAGAGCTACGTCCCGTTGGAACTTACAGCACAGTCTATGCAGTTCCGGATTTATTATCTAGCGTTTTAACCTCGGTTTTCGTACAACTTGTCCCGGTCTAGAAATGGCATAAGGTGGAACTGTGGTCATAAACTGGTACATGGTAGCGTAATAATTAGGATGTAATGGTCGCTTCTGAGGTTAACTCCCGTGCGATTTCAGACAGCTTGTCGGACATTTCTAGTGAAAGTAAGGTCTGGGCTTGCATTTCTGCACACATTATTTCCAATGCGTGGGGCTAGCACTAAATCAGTGACTAGGCTGCGCTTATTTTGCTGACTGCTTTGAGAGGCTGGTGCCCTTGAGAGTGTTCCCATTGTATCCACATTAAGTATTTCGAGCCGTAATAAATGAATAAAAAAATCTGCTTTTCCCCGGCACTACTGTATCGCTGGTATAAACCGATCAAAATAAACGAATTGACCCGTAGGCAATTGCAATTTTGTCACAGTCTACTTGCGGTATTTTGAGCGAAGTCCGAAGTGCCATAAAAACACTGACGAGGGAATAAGGGAGATCTCGCAGAAACCTCACGCGGTAGCAACGGCATTTTTGTGCCAAGTGCACCTGTATAGGCCAGCGTTACTATCCACGAAGCGGCGGAATCCTTAGCCTTGCCGAATATGGCTCAGAGCGAAGTTCCTGATCGGGTAACCAAACTGGAAAAAGGGGCACAAGTGGGCTTTTACCGCAACGAAGGCAGATTTAGAGTTTTTGGACGGCGGAATGGATCACTGTTCAGTGAACGCAACGGTTTGGTCCAAGATCCTTTTCAAAAGCATTTCACACCAGAAAAGCGGAGCACCAGAACGGGCGAAATATTGTACCAATTAGAAAGCCGGTGGGTACTCGGCGGCGCTTGGGATCGAACCCAGCACCTCCCGAATGCGAGCTGGATGCTCTACAACAAGGTCACCGCTTCGGCAGCGGGTGTTGCTGTTTGGTGGCAAAGTCAGTTGCTTCGAATACAGCCGTGCGGTCCTCTATAGGATGCAAATATATATTTCAGCTCCGCCTTAAGGTCATGACGCGATAGCGTTGTGGATTGATGCTCACATATGCAGAAGGGTATTCTCCACTTTACATTGGCAGATCTCTCATATATTCGCCAGGTGTAGTGGTGAACCAGCTAAGCGATGCGCCACTGCCCTGCGATGGCAGGTGCTGTACCAGCGGTAGGCCTTGTAAGGCCCAGATTGCTCTCCCCGAGCGACTAATCAATACTTGAACTGCCACCTGCCAAGGTAGACAGTTTGATCACTACCCTATCGGCAGGTTTTGATGGTGCCGAAAGGTCACGAGACCTGGGTGTCCCACCTGCCTCCTAGGTTCCTCTCGACGGACTGCCTGCCAGAGGCAGGCCCGTAATTTTTGGTTCAAATGCGAACACCGGATTTCGTGGAGAACGGGGTCTTCAGCGTTGTCGCGCTAATATGTGACTTATCCTGTAAGGCGTGGAAGAAGCTCGATAAGAGTGCAGCCGAAGTGGAGGTCAAAGACCTCATGAGCTATATTCACTGGTATTACAGCGCCGCAGAGTGCGTCTCAGAGGGAGCAGAGAGGGAACTACGGCGGCGTAGATTAGTCGTAGCTCAGTTCGCAGATTACCGGATGCGCAATTCGGCGGTCGTGGGTTCGGGTCCCACTGGCAGCATGTGCTTCTTTGTTCTAATTTTATTACACTCACGATATTAAAAATACAAAAAAGACATCCCCTATGCTCCTTGGTTTCGCTGAATTTTCGTTTGCGTCAAATATTATTTATTACTAATCATGCACTGTTACTGCCAAAATTATTGGTCCATGGCAGCCGAAGCCAATAAACGTGTTCCATATGAACGTGGTGACTTCTGCTCAAAACGCTAGTGATCGACTGTGACAATGGCCCAAAAGAGCTCCAATGTGATCCATTCAATAATATGAAGACAGTATACTAAATGACGCATGAATATAATACGGTTTTACTGATAATTTCTCAAAGGTAAATAAAAAGCAAAAAACCATATTTCCTGGAGCCGGTCCACGCGCAGTTCCTGTGTAAAAAGGAAGGCCAGCGGGACCACCTCTTACGCCCTGCATAGAAGAGAACAGAACGGCTAACAATGAAGAACGCAGGCGAGTTGCTCTCATTCAGCTGCTTTAGAAATCGTTATACTAAACGAGAAAGACGATTACGCTTCAGTGGTGCACATTTATAAATGGTTCCTTCGCTTTAGTGGCTTTCCTACCCTTTACCATGAAGCCTAAGTGCAATCCCAATAAAGTCCAAGAATGAAATCTAAGCTTGCAAAACCTTGCCCAGCTCAAAATGCCGACGCGGCAGCTTTGACGACGTGGTGGCTCAGAGGCAAGTTATGTTGTGCTCCTGAGGCTGGGGTCACGTGTTTCTTTGCCCGGGAGAATAATTCAGGGTTGAACCAGGTATAACCCTGGGTCATTTAAGATACTTTAAAATCGCTTCGCTTTCACTTTCACCGTCATCGAACATCTACCGAGCCAAGCATATCTGCACAAAACCAACCATGAAGAGCAAGACAAGACCCGTCAAGACTGAGAAAAATCAAATCACAACAGTTGTTACCATGAAGGCTTCACTGGTGCTCTCTTCACAGCAGCAACCCACCACCACAAATAGAAAAATAAGAGCCCTCGGTGGCACGAACAGTCGCTTCTACCACTCATATCCTTTACCGAATGCGCACCCGTGTCTCTGCACTAAATTTTTCATTTAATGCATAATATTTTCGCAACTAAAGAGATCGTGCGGGTAAGCCTTAAGTGACTGATCCAATTAAGGTGAAAAGGCAGTGCAGCGAAACAAGCTTCTCGCCCATATCAATGCCGAGAAGTGATACCGGTAGCCATACCGCATCACGGCAAACACCGCACCCATTCTACAAGCACGCACACTCACTCCCACGTTCTCCTGGGTCACATTCATTTTCGACACCTGATTCTCGAAAAAAAGCATAGAAATGATCACAAGTGAACTTAATCCGAAATTTTTCCGCCCTCCGCCACTGATGCGAATGGTGCGGGACTCGATCCACAGTGGCACCCGGTACCCAGCGTTGACACAAGGGGCACAGGCTTTCCCCTGGCCTGGTGGTCAGCTTATCCCAAGTGAAAGGCTTGGTAAATGGGTCTGTTACCCCACCTAGATTAGGCAAAAAGGGAGCTTTGGCCTTGCTTGATCTTGCGCCATATAAACTCATCATCATCATCGTCGATTTTAGCAAATTCCAGTCGGAAAAGAAGACTGGGACCAACCGTGAAAATACTGTGTCGCGCCGAAGCACAAGCTACGAAGAACCTTGCTTCTGAGCAAATGCGAGAAGCAAGAGTATAATCAGCTAGGCGAGTTGAACCACCGTCATATTTCAGTTTAAAACAGCACCCAGAACGAGAAGTATTTAAAACAACCAAAATGCTGTGTTTGAGCGAATTTTGTTTTGTCCTTAAACCTGCTCGATCTTCCAAAAAGGCCTGGATGCGAACCAAAAGGGCATATCTAAAAAAGGCAATCAGTACCATAGGGAACATTATCTCAAACGGGTATTCATTTTCAAGCGTCGGCTTTACGAGGTAATGTGGAGCGCTCTGTACAAGACACCGCTTAGATGGCACTGTGCAACTTGCTTACCGCATGATGGCGCAGGTTAAGGTGCGGAGCTTCACCGTAGTAAGACGGCTGTGCCGAGGGTCGCCGTGCATCCCCTGGCCAGCTTCGTCGTCATCATACTGATTCCGGCGATGGCTGCGCGATACACTTCTCGGGCCAGGAAAGCTCTAGGGGCTGTGGTGGCGACGGGTGCGGCGGATGCTAGAGAATTTGCTCTCCACACGTTGAATGAGCCTTCGTCAGTTCCTGCGCAGAGGAATAAAACAGGATGTTTTGCTACTTTATAAGGAGTGAAATAAAAAAAAAGATCATAGGCCTTTAATGTGGCCTGTGGGACTGTGTGGGTGATAAAGAATAAATGTTTTCGTCCAGAAGTGATATAGTATTTCGAAAAGGCGATGGGAGCGCTCGGATGGGAATTTTCTCTTTCATGACGAAAATGGAAACACTGCAAAAGTACACTAACTGAAATCAGACATTACTGACTTTTCACATTTGCATTAGACAAGCTGCCCCGGTGGCACTTCTCCCATCAATTGCGCATCGAGACATCTTGTTTGGCATTAGGCTCGGTGCTAGTATAATGTGTTTAAATAGTCCGGCACACTCTCTGCATTTTGTTTATTTGAAGAGAAGGAACCAGATGGCTCGTTACTAGTATCCTGGAGGGGCTCGTGACCGGTTTAGAGAAGACGGCATACAAGAGAGTAGGTATGTGCTTAGAGAATTCTGTGAAGGTGCAGAATTAGATATAGTTTTCCTAGCACACCGCTGCGCACGCTCGTGGTCTCTAAATCTTGCAATCGTGTACGTAGAGTTTTGTCCACCTAGAACACTACGGAATTTATTTTTTTAATTTTAGAACTGTTCCATGAGGCACAAGATCAGAAAAAGGGACTGGAATGTAACATAGGGGAGGTCAAAAGGATAGGGAAAGAGTTTCGCCGAGGTAATCACGAAGGTCAACTGGTTGTTCGTAATTCAATGCACATAGTAACATTTGCGGTTCCACCGCAGGCCGACGTCCCTGAGGACCCGTTTTCTAATTGGAGCCTTCGCTAGAGACGTTAGCAAGAAGTGCGCACATCACAAATGTCAGGTGTAGCGCCAAAGTGAGGGCCCCTGTCAGTTGCTGCCAGATCTCTATCACGCTACCGATGACAAAGAGATGGGGTAAGAGTCGCCCATTCTCGAATCCGATGCACAGATACCACCTCCTGCCGAGTAAGACTACGGGGGAGAGTTTGCGAACGCGGAGGAGTTACAGCGCATGTGCGCTGGCACAGAATTTGAGATTGAGAGACATAGGACAGGAACGCATTTGGGAAAAAGAGTGGAAAGTGACGGGTCATCTGATATGTCAAGGTGAGTCACAGCATCCGCTTGAATGTTATGCGGATCGTGAGCATGGCTGTGAATCCAGTGTACGCGCACAGGACTTGGGTACTTTGCTCAGAGAAGGAGAACTGATTGCGGAATCTGGAATGTGTGTCTAATAGCCTTAAGCTATTTAAGGGCGGCAAGGGAGTCGGTGCAAAGATGAGCTGCATGGAATGTGGGAACGCGTGTAAGGGAAGCAACGGCATTGAAAACGCCTTAAAGTTGAAAAGTCAGAGGGGTGCACGTATCAGCGCTGTATGACGCGCGATAGTTGAGATGCGGATTGGAGGGTCTCTAGAAAGGAGTAACTACCCGCTCTGCAGTATGTCATGCATCGGTGTACAATATACACCCTTCAGGAAGACACCCGGCTGATACCAACAGAGAAACAGTGGGGCGATTGTCTGTGAGCTGTCAGTACGACTACTGATTGAGTGTCCCCCTAGCTATATTTACAAGTGATTTTGTTTCCCGAGAACAAGGCGTGTGCTGCTGAAGCACGAGAATGAGTATGGCGTGGCAATACACAGTTGGAAACGCATTCTTCGGGGCACTATAGTACGGCAATATTGCCTTGTCTGGTAATTTGTATCCCAAACACCTCCTTCGGCGAGGTAAATTGTAGCCTTCAAGGTTCCGACGCGCCACATAAGTAGTTATGAGAGACTCCGTAGCAGAAGGCTGCAGATTAATTTCGCCAGCATGAAGTTCTTTAATGCGCGTTGACATCTATTACACCCCCTTGTAGATGCAGTACTTGAAGCCGAGGATCAAACCGCTAACCAAAATATCTACAGCTGAAGGGTAAAACCAGTGAGCCGCCGCGGCTAGTTAAACCTCGAAATTTCTCGCTGGAGTTGATTGTTTAGAAAACTCACGAGGATATCCTTCGATGTCAACGCCCCGTGGTTGTGGCTGGGCGGACAGCTGACGGATCTGCCAGGCTGGACGCTCTCCCGTGCATGCAGACACTTTGGCTCGTAGCGCGATACTGGAAGTTTGCTTTCCCAGCGTCGGAGCAAGACGAAAAGGCCCTGGATGCACTGCATGACCGGTGGCAGCCCATGTGAAAAGGTCGCAGAGGCCACGCTGTGGCCCTATTCCAGGCGGGTCGAGACCAAACCTTGCGCCGCAATGCAGTGCAGTCACGAGCTGCGGCGTTGGAGTCGACGCAGCTAGCGAAGGGTAATTCCCAACATCCGTGAGAGACGCAGAGTCCATGGCCGCTTCTCTCAACAGAAGTAATCTTCTTCGAAGTGCAGACGTTTGAGTCATTGATCGTTCTAGTATGAGGGCAGAACGCAAACGCACGAGCGATTTTCTTTTGTATTCGCCGTCCTCTTCATCGATGGGGTTCCGCGAAAGATGGCACTGAAAGTATTTAGGAGCCACCAGCACGCGCGACCAATTTTAATATTTAAACACAGGAACAAGACCGTTCGGTCTACGCCTAGGCGGTGCACCCCTCATCCGTGAACTCTGCGCCGTGGCGGCCGGGACACATTTCCTGTCGGACAAAAAAAGTTTATTCTCTCACTCACTCACTCACGGCGGAGAACATGCTGCGCAAAAAGGAAGAAGTTTTTGACAGGGGCTGTCACAGCTCTCTGCAGAGAATTAAGTATTTGCTAATTTCCGTCACTCGATTAGGGCTACCGTTTACTACTCCGTCCTCCTCTCCTTCGTTACAGCCGTGAAAGCGCATGCCCTTAAGCCGTTGTGTGTGCTTCTTGAAAGGTACATTATCGAGTCCAGGAGATTTTTGATTTAGCTCTTCTTTCTCTTTACTTAGGATTTTTAATGTTTTATTATTACTTTTAACTAATTTGGTTTTGCCCTAACCTTTTTGTTTTCTAAATTATCATTCCAACCTCCTCAAAATCTGTGAAAATTCTTTACTCGTTTTCTCAGATTCCTCATTTTTTATTTATGAGCCATTTTAGATAAGTGTAAATGAATTTTTCTCCTTCTAGGATCTGCCCCAAAACCTGGTCAGTCCTTCACCGTGGGTGTGTGCGATGGCTTCAGAGGAAACAACCGCGAGGAAATCGCAGCAGCATAAACTCAGGGCTGAACTAGCGATCAGCGCTAGCTGGTGCACAAATTAGCAGAATGATGTTGCCACTCATTACTGCCACTGCGACTGAAGAACTTTGTACCTCAACTGGCACTGATAAAACAAATTGTCGAAATAACCTATACGTGTTTGGGCGGATACGCGGCTGAGGAAAAATGTATTCTGCAATGATAGTCTGGCTGCCATCCATTGTTAATTCGGTTGCAAAGTCTGGCGCTCACTGCGCGGTGGAGACCAGGTTGGAGTTACTCTGATCTCGAGCCGGAAGCGTTATACACGTGTGTTCAAAGCAACGGCTCAAAGTTAATGGGATTCGATAGGCAAGGTACCACTTGACGAGACAAATACCAAGCAAGGCATAAAACAAAGGCTTACGCTCCACCAGCAAAAACACCATTGCAGCAAAAGGAACTCAGAAAACACTGCATGCAAATCTACCGAACAGCGCGCGTAAGATGGCGGCGATATGAAAAGAGAAGACTAGTAGGGTTAAAGAAATAGGGAACGAGGCACACATCAGAGAAGCCATGCATAACGGTACAGAACTGGGCGAGACGCGGGAACCCACGAGGGGTGAGCTGTGTCGTTATAAGCGAATGTCGTGATAATACTTTCTTATGAGGGGCGGAGGAGAGGCTAGATGCGAGCAGCTATGATTGGCTCATTGATGAACGTCGCCAGAGCTTGAAGTAAATGGCGAGATACGTGCGAGAGCCTTTTCAGAAAAACGGACACTCCGCGGTAGCAGAAGGGAGACCGAGCATTCGGGTGCATCGGCGGCACTAACACCGGCATTTGAGGTGCTGAGAGGGATGAGGAGGAGGACAGCAAATGGTATTTGGTTTCTAACCCCCTTCACCCCCCCCCCCCCCCCCCAATCACTGCACAGGCGATTTCCCTCGCCTTGAAGGCGGAGGGGACCTTTCTCTTTCCACACACATCCGAACTCACGGAGAGTAGTCGAATGGGGATGTTTAGGTTCTTGCGCCAGGCGAGTGTATGAGTGACGAAGAGCGAGATTAAGCGTGAATTGGGCAACGTCGTAGGCGGTGACCGCATTTATCACGCGCACGCATGGTTTGTGTGCGTTCTTGGCTAGGTTAGCGAGTGCCTCATTGCAGGTGCAAAAAAATTAAGAGACGATGAACATAGCCTCGATAGAGAGACATATTACGATAGACGGCAGGAAAGTTATAGTCGCCATACAACGCATGGGTGTCTGCTACAGCTAAATTAGAAGATAATCTCCATGCAATGGTAGTGCTTCAATGACTGCTGTCGATTGGATACATGTAGCCATTTCTATTAAAGCATGATATTTTTGACGTCTCACATCGCGGAAGTTACGAAGAGACCAAAAAGACGGTAGTAATCATACACTGCACCTCTGTCATATTTATAGTTGCAAACAGGAGGAAGTTACGAGCGAAGTCTGTAGATGCGTTTTTCAGTTGTTTTTAAAAGGTATTCAATGTCAAAAGAATTGCAAAATTTTGCTGCCACGATTTCATCTAAAACAAATGCTGAGCTCAATACAAAACCATCTTCACAAGGAGGTTACCTAACCGGGCGTGCTAATTAACAAAAAAAAGACTAAACCTGGCGCCCACAGAAGACTGCACATATATTTAAATATGAACCTCGAGAGTACGGTTATCATATGGAATTGCGCAATGGTTATCGAGTTTCATGATACCCGCCTGAAAAATGTGAACGCAAAACGTATGATTGCGCAAATAATACCTTTAGCACACTTTCAAAACTACTCCACTGTGTTACATATTTTTCATAATGAGGTTTACGCAATCATTAACAAAGAGTAGCAGATGAAGCCTATAACAACTGGCCATTCGAAACCTCTGTCCCCCCAGAGGCGGTATTCTCGGCGATTTGCACCATGTTGGTTGCGCAATTGCACAAGCTTAGTTGAAAAATTCGCGGCAGATATTTTGGGATGAGGCCGTCCATGAACAATTTACCATATCGATTAACTTATTGGTACGACTAATTAGGTTTATATTACGGGATAGCTTGACCAGTGCCGTTATTCTAAGTTCTGAATGCTTAGACGCTAAACATAGCTCCGAATGAGCATTGGCATAGCACACACCGTTTGCTTTAAAACCTTTGCGGACCTTGCGAAAGCCTAATCTGAAACACGCGATAGATCCCTACACATTCTGCTCCCAACTGCTGCTTGATTTCAAGCCTCTTGCATGAATGAGTCCTTGCATATTAGTGCAGACAGAGACGGTGTCTATATTATCTTCTGTCTTTTCCTTGGTGCCCCATTGTTTTACTTCTCCTGTCAGTGCCAATCCCGAGCCTTAGTTTTTTCCTTTCTATTTGAAGAGTAGAATGCGGCTGCCCGAGGTATATATTCTGTCATGAGTTTGAATCTGTTGAAGGCACATGAAATTTCATATTTTTTATAAAGAACATGCCTAGAAAGAATACACATTCAATCCTCCCTCATAATTCATTGCACTACTTCTCTCAGATCCTGATATGTCCACATTATGGCTCTGGAGTCTTTGTAGGATGTAAAATATACGTCTTCTCACTCATTTTTGCAACAAAACTAGCAGTGGTAAGCTCTGGTGAATCGGACAAATAGGCCCGGATTGCCGTCTGTAACGTTGGTTGCGTTCCGGATAACTCCCAGCACCGGATCTCGCCGAAGCGCCTCTGTCTTCATTCTCGCCCATGTCGCTGCCATTTGGGGCGAACGTAGCCCCGGTAGGCACCTTCTCAACGCGCCTATTGACCCCAAGCTAACTCACGTGACTTATATTGGGTTATATCGCATATTGACGTTCTTTCTTTTTCAAGGTCAAGCCGAAGGTGACCAACCGTGCTTAGAAGTTGTACTTAACCGTTGCTATAGCAATATACATATAATTGATTATTTACGGTAATAATATGCTTAATTAATGTTAATTATTTAGGCTAAACTTTCTCTTTATAAATACGTATTACATGTCGGCATTTTTATGTTTACTACTGATTATCCTCTCTACTATACTACGTTGTGATCATGGATAACAACTCTAACTAGAACGTGCCTATATAATATCTTTGTGTAGCGATCCAATGGAGCTACGCTGCGCGAAGCGTGGAGTAAAGCGCAGAGACGGACTGTTTCTAGACGCAGATCCGGTTGCTAAGGGTGCCCTGGCTAACCACATGCTTTTCCGCTCGAGGCTCCGGCAAAAAGCAGCAATACTTTCGTTCGGTCTAACGTAAAAAAGCTTTCCGCCGAAAAAAAATATAATTGGAACAATTTTGATGATTATAGTCGGCTTTAAAAAGCTGATGTGCGCGGATATACATACGTAATGGAGCCACACCTGCGCACACATGACATGCAGGGAACATTTCCATTTTTGCTTTCAATTTGCTCGCTTTTGTGTTGATTTTCCACGCGTGCGCTAAAGGCTCGCTTTTCGGAAAGGGCGCGCGACGGTGAAAATTTATTCTTCAGTAGCTATTACTAACGGCCAGCTACAACCTGAATCCGAAGTGTAATTAAGCTAGTTAGCTACCCTACTACTAAAACCTGATTCACCTTTCTTTACGTCATGTTCCCGAGCCCTGAAAACAAGCACTCCTTCTCCCCCCCCCCCCCACCCCCCCGCGGCCAGTTCACTCGGCAGTGTTCTTGTTTGGCACTATTCTCCCCCCTAGCCCTTAGTGCCCCCTCAGGCCACCCGCGAAAAAACTTCCTGGCTACCTGCCTATCATCAACATTGGTAGTAAAGTACCGCAGGCGCCTTTGCCACAACTCGAAAAGGCAATATTTAAATATGCTGGTTCACCTTTGCTGAATTACTTGAGCACCTAATCGCGTGCATTTATTAGGGCCTTGATAAACAGTTGTCATTAATGGATGTCCTATATAGCTGCGGGTCCAGGTCATCCACTATTACAACTGCATCTTTTATGCGTGTATGGCGTTTTTTCTCCAATATCTGCTTTTATTATCCACCTGCAGTGCTCTCATTCGCTCCAGTATGACGTGAGTATTGAGCCTCCTAAAACGAAATGTCTGCAGTGATTTAAATTTAAATGTTCCAATTTCCTCCGTTTTTAACATTTCGTTCAAGTATCTAGAGACAACTATCTACATTAGCGTGATCAGTGTGTTTTTTGTGGCATAGGACACTTCTTAAGGCGAATTTTACACTTTATAGGAATACTGATAAGAAAAGGTAATTATGAACGGTTCCCGTCTACACACAAGGTGTCTGACCTGTGACTTTACGCAAATTTTAAAAATAGACTTTCTGTGTTAGCACTTATTTCGGCATAGCACTGTAAGCGGCATAGTGCATCAGAGTACAGCTAAGAAGTGCTAACTAGCAGCCTGCCCAACAAATATTGAGCAGCTTGCGTTCTTGCTGTTACTTTTAGGCTCCTTAATATACTGAGAGGCGTACAGCCCGCTGTAAGTAATATCCATAAGAGGTCTCAGAATCTCGAAAACGTGGTTAGACTCCGTGCTGTGGCCCTACACATTTCGGCTATTGCGACGAGTTACGTGCACTGGAGAGGTTGCTTTGCCTGCAAGATTCTCATGCGCACGTTGTTTGCCGCGATGCAGCCAAAATTTGCCCTGAAAAAGCACCGAGGTTAACCGCGTAAAGCAAGTTCTAAAAACTCATATGGATATTAGTTATGGCCGGCTACACTCTGCTTCGTAATTAAGAAGCCTAAAAATAATAGTTAACAAATTTACTGTTCAATATTGGTTAACCAGCCTTCTAGTTAGCCCACCTTAGCTGTGCTCTGATGTACTACACATCTGAAAACACAATGCAGAAAAAACGACTCACCTGAATCGAAAAGCCTATTATTAAAAATTGTAAAATTCTTAGGTGAGCCACGCTCTATACCGTAAGTGAGAGATAACTGAAGGCCACGAACCTGTTCATAGGAGCATGACCGACCTGTCCCTAAAATCATTTCGTCCACTATTACAATGTCATAAAAGACCTTCAATATGGCCCCTAAAGATTTAAAGACATAGTCTACTAATTAACGCATATATGCAATTGAGTTTTACTGACAATTTGGCAAAGGAAAATATCAGACACAGAACCGCCTTCTCCGGTGCCGGTCCATGCACAACTCTGGTATACGATGGCAGGCCACCGGTTACATCTCTACGCCGTGCATAGGACAGAAAAAAAAACTGTCAGTGCTGTACAGCCAAGGTTGGCAGATCGCATTGTGCTGCCTCAGAAATCGTTATGCTAAACAAAGAATACTGTTAACCTGCAGGGTGTCTCCATTATAAACGGTGTCTTCACTTCAGTGGCCGTCCTGCCTTTTACTCAGTATGAAGTTAATATAAATGTACCTTTAAACATCTTGCACAGCTCAAAATGCGTAAATGGCGGCGTCAAGGGCCCGGTAGATCAAGGCAAGACGCTGACGCCAGTTAACCTTTTTGATAAAAGCGGCGTAGGTTTTTCATTTGCTTACAACATCAATAAGAGACCTGTTTAGACAATTTCATTCGTTACAGGCATGTTTCACTCT
Source organism: Amblyomma mixtum (assembly GCF_055824585.1). Taxonomy (NCBI): domain Eukaryota; kingdom Metazoa; phylum Arthropoda; class Arachnida; order Ixodida; family Ixodidae; genus Amblyomma; species Amblyomma mixtum. Next base: position 228,101,755 of record NC_143014.1, on the reverse strand, counting down.
AGCTATTCCCTGCTAGTCTCCTCATACCTTCGCCGCGAAGGATTCCGCAGCAATAACCGATGTGTCACACCTAATCCAGCCTGCTCCAAAGATGTTCTGATTTATTAGGTGGGCTGTAAGGAAAAAAATATGTAGTATTATGTAAGGAAAAAATAAAACTTACCTGCCTGCACACCCTATGGTACTAAGGAAAAACGCGGTAACATAAGGGTTCATGCATAGGCTTGTTGGCTGACTGAGAATGCGTTCTATCGAGGCTTGTGACCTAAATTAAGGATATATGGTGACAAGAATGGTTAACGCAGAAAAGAGCAACGGTTTCGGCCTACAAAGATGTTCAAGGATGTGCACTGATTTTAAAACTTACGGTATATTTTCTATTTCCTTTTTTTGCTTCATAGACACCGCGCGACTCTAGTCGGATGCAGGTCAAGAGCTGCGGAAAATGCCCTTAAAAGAGGTCCTTGAACCACTCGCATCGACCTCTTGTCATCACGTCGCGGTTCTCATCACATCTGGCAAAGGCAGCAACCAACAACCCCAGTTTCACGCCTGTTGTCATGAGAACCGGTCCACGCCATGTTCTGGAGAGCCTCCTTTGAGCGGTATTTGCCTCTATATTCTAGAGTTGTTTCCGACCATAAGTGCCTTTGTTGACAATTTGTTCCAACTTCCATCTTTTAGCGGATGCTCTGCCCAGATATCACACAAACTTCCTAGATTTCTCGATGCTAGTGTTTTCAAGAAACCTTACCCAAGAAGAGTTCGATAGTAAAGCTCCTGGGTGGTCGCCGGCCGGACGGCTGGCAGCTGTGCCAAGCTGCGCGTTCTCCGTTGCATGCAGCCTCTGTGCGCACTGATGTCGAATGCGGAGGCAGCGGCTGACAACTCGTCCTCGTTTTCCGCGTTGGTTGTCGTCGCTTGAAAGCTAGACCAAGAGCCGCTGGCGAAGCTCAGTGACCGGTGGGCAACCAGATGTCCACATGGCATAGCGCGCGGTGTTGACGGAGTTCCCGAGGCAGAATGTGAATCCTTTCTCAACAGCGCTCCATAAACACGCTGGAGTCAAGAGTCCCGGTGCTACAGCCGACGTTGCAAGAGAAGGGCGAGACGGAGTAAAAGAGGCACAGTGTATGGCTACTGCTCACGTAAAAAGGAATGCTTGGCGTAGCGTCTGCGTTCGATTCATCGAATGTTAGCGCAAGGAGGCAGAAGGCGTTTGCGAGAGGGATTCCTTTTTTACTCAGCCTCCATCTCTCCAGACGCTTGCGCAAGGAATAGTTCGAGTCGGACGGCTTCGATGCGGCGCTAGCTAATCGGAACGAATACGAAAGTCTTTTTCAGCACAGATAATGAGTAGTGAGCACTGACTCTATACTCGTACGTTGTGAGAGAATAGAATATACGAGGAAAACAAATTACTTTCCAGTCCTCAGTTCACGTCTCTCTTAAGCTAAGGGAAGGCGGAGAGGTCGTGTGTGGTTGGCGCTGCAGACAAACGTGAAGTTTCACCATATAATGGTGAGTTTTGTTGAGAAGAGTACCAAATGAAAACGTTGGAGGGGGAGAAAGCCACTCCTGCAAGTAAGAAGGGCGATTGCAGCGAAGCATGGAAGAGAGGACTGATGCGGCTTACCTATCACTCGACATCTACAAAGCGTGCAGTCGCCACTGGCTCGACTGTCGAATGAAGCATGCGGGGTATTTCTGCAAAAAAGTATCAAGTGGGTGTTTCTGCCATAGCAAAGTGAGCTTTCGAAGGGCATACACAGAATAACGTACCCACTACCATCAACAAAGCAGTTCGAAAGAGGGATCGTTGGAGGGTGCGGTCTCCGTCAATAGCTATGATACGTCGCAGATGCCATGTGTACCTTATAAAACTGCGTGAGAAGTCCATAATACAGGGCTAAGGTAGGCTAAGCGGAGCTTCTCGTATCAAAGGTTCAGTGGTGCCAAAAAAACAAAACCGATTTTGAAATCTGATTTGGGATGAACACATTGGAGATGGCGTATTTGATTGTGCGACCAGGATGTATGTGAACTTTCCATTTGGATTGAACAACCAGGCAACTATTCTAGCGTATAACTAATACAGTGTACTTTATGTGGATGCAACACGTGCTCAGGCTCATATGGTGCCGCACTTCACGAAACGCGTAGATAGGAACAAGAGTGTTGATTTCAATCATTCTTGCACTAATTCTTATCAATGTTTGTTTGAAGCTTTGACGCCAGAATTCAATTGGAGGTAAGCTACCTTTAAAACACCTTTATGCACATTCTCTCCGAAACTCTTCAATTTTGGCCCCTAAACATACGGCATAATTTTAGGCGTTATTGATGAGTTTCTACTCTGACAGGGACACCACAACTGCATTCGTGCAGTAGCACTGACAGCCAGTCCATGACTTTCATCTTTGGGGGAGGCTGCTGAATTCACAGCCAATAACTTTCATGTGATAACTGCCAAAATTCGACACGATCAGAAAAGAGTGGGGCCTTCGGCTGACCCCAGAAAAGCACAAAAACTCAGCCCGTCATCTCTACGTAACTGACCCTTGCGCTACGTAGAAAATTATTTTGTTAGGCGAAAAAAGTTACCAGTATTGACGAATGTGCAGCCGCTTTCGGTGCTAGACTCCTTGAAGTGAATTTCGCACGCAAGTCGGAGTAGGGTAGCTTCCTCTATGAACTGCGAGACAATCGCAAAGTAAGTTCAGTTCTTTGATTCGCGGATTTGAAGCTGGATTTACATATTATTGACTTAACTTTCTACATAAAGCACGGGCCTTGTCCGAATTACTGCTGCGCGAGAGCAGACGGAGCCAAGTCGAAATAAAGCAGCTCCTGTCTGGTAATCTTATTGCTTTGTTGGCAAGTAGTCAGTGCTCGAGCTATCGTGTCTAGTGATAGTCAACGGAATAAGCAAAGTCGCGAGCCAAAACTGAGATTAGCGAGCGGAGAGGGATATGAAGACCCCTAGCAGACGATCCGCACGTGAATGCCAAGCTGAAAGCATCGGTACCACATTTGTGGTTATGAAACAGAGGCAGAGGCACGCGAACTGCAGATCGAGCCTTTGCCAGTACTGGTCTACTAATCTAGCTGTTGTAGTGGAAGTTTGCAGCAGAAGCAATTTAGCCACCTATGGGAAATGCTGTAGGATTATTCAGAAGAAGGAATTAAACATTCGCAGACTAAAAGGCGTTGTGTATCTAAGTGAAATTTTGAATTGGAACAAGCGGCCTTTTCAGGTTTGCGTTTTAATTCACATCGCAGTGGTATTCATCTCGTTAGATGTATTCTAGCCGTTCGTAACAAGCAGCAATGTTCTTGCCGTATAGTAGTAGTAGTAAGAGACCTTTATTCGGCCATAATTTACAGGCCGAGCATGTCGACCGCCTGGGCGACCAGAAGTCGCTCTTCTTCCTCCCATTCAGCGCCAAGCCAGTCGAGCCAGGTGGTGACGGATAGAGAGGGTGGGGGGTAGGAACCCGACTGCTGAGCAGCAGGAAAATAGAAGAGGCAATGGGCCAGGTCCGCATAGATACAGGGGCAGTGGGGACAGGAAGGGTACGACCGATAGCGATAGGGAAAGAGGCTGGACGGGATGATAACTGCATTCATTTGGATGTGCCGAAGAAGGCGAGACTCCGGCACCGTGAGTGGTGGTTGAGGGGGAGTGTAAAGGCGTTTGTCGAGGCGGAGCTCAAGGTAGACCTCTTTTATGGTGGGGCGAAGGGTGAGTCTCCCACCGTCCTTCGAGGGCTTGGGCCAGGGGATTAACGGTGCCCGGAAAAGTGAGTAGCGGGCGAGCTGATGAGACAGCTCATTGCCGTCAATCCCTGAATGCCCACGGACACAGCGGAGGAAAACGATGGAAGGCTGCAGTGCGGAGACCGCACGATCAACCTCCTATTGGAGAGAAGGGGTCAGGGTGCGTTTCTGTATGTGGTGTATAGGGGCTTGTGAGTATGAATATACTGTATACACTTGGAGAGAGGGAAGGAGGGCAAATGATTGGAGGGCATGCACAATGGCGGGGACCTCGAGGGACAATGCGTGTGGAGGTTGTAGGTACGGCCCGCTGGTGTGGGTTTCAGGAGCAGGGAGGTGTGGATGGTACAGGGCGTAGACGCAGGAACCTCGAGGAGCCACGAAGGAGGCATCCGTGTCGGCTACACCCTGGATATCAAAGAGAGGGGAATGGTGCTGCGCGGCCGCATGACGACGGTCGGCGTGCAGGAAGGAGGACATGTTGGTCGGGAGGGGAAGGATACGAAGATGAGGAGCGGGGGGGGGAATAGAAGAGGTAAACGGGGAGATTGGAATTGGCGAGATACCTGCTTGAGTCAATAACCACTGGCCCTGACGGGTAAGGGAAAGCCGGGCAAGCTGCGAGTCATTATGGAGACTGAGAAGAGAACGAAGAGGATGGAAGAGGGCTGTGGCAAAGATCTCAGCGGTAGAGGTAATGATAGGGAGGTTGAGAGCTGCCTTGTAGAGGCCCACAAGGGCAGTCTCTAGAGTGTTAATTTGAGTCTGATTGAAGGAAATGTAGGGTGCAAAGTACAAGACCTTGTTGAGGGCCAGCGCGTGGGCAATTCGGCACGCGTGAGCCTCGTGGAGAGCTGAGCGCCGAGTGACCACGCGCGGCAGTAGGTGAGTTACGGAGTGGCAGGTGGTGACAGAGTGGTGGAGGGCTTGCACGTTCTTGGCCGCATGCAAAGGAAAGCCAAGAACTTTGCACTGCGTGACAACAGGAATGGGAGAGCCAGAAAGGTGGAGAGAGACGAAGTGGTTGTGTGAGCGCTGGTATGAGGAATGGTTGAGAAGGAGAAGCTCGGATTTTTCAGGAGCAGGAGGGAGGCGAGCGGTGGTAAGAAAGGAGTCAATGAGATCTAGGCCGCGTTGCAGGGTGTCCTGTACGTGACCGGGAGAGCCCGACGAACACCACAGAGTGATGTCATCAGCGTAAAATATATGATGCAGGTCGGGAATTTCAGCTAGCTGGGAGGCGAGAGGGGCCATAGTAAGATTGAAAAGGGTAGGAGAGAGAACAGCACCTTGAGGAGTGCCACGGGTGAGGTGGTGGGGGTCGGACAGATTTGTGTGTACTCGAAAGCGAGCCACCCGTTTAGAGAGAAATGAACGGATATAAGTGTACATGCGGGGCCACAGTCCAGGGAGTCGAGTTGGGAAAGGATGTGGTCGTGGCAAACACTGTCGAAGGCCTTGCGAACATCGACGGTCACAAGTGCGTTAATTTGAGTGGGGGTAGGTGACAGAAAGGTGTGCTGGAGAATCAGAAACTTGTCTTGTACACAGACGCGGCGTCGGAAGCCGATGAGAGAATGGGGAAAGAACTCCCTCGCCTCGAGAAAATTAGAGAGGCGAGGCAAGGCCATTCGCTGAAGGGTCTTACCAACGCACGATGTCAGGGAGATTGGGCGGAGGTTAGAGAGAAAGGGAGGTTTGCCCGACTTAGGAATCATAGAAATGAGGGAGGAGGTCCAGGAGCTCGGCAGGCAACCGCTGTTCCAGGCCTCATTGTAGGTATGAAGGAGGAATTCTTTGGCGCAGTCAGGAAGGTTGCGAAGTGTGGTATATGTAATGGCATCCTCACCGGGAGCCGAGCGTGTAGCATTAGCAACCAGAGCCGATTCCAGCTCTCGGAGAGTGCAGGTGTGGTCCAGATCGGGGTTAGGTCCGCCCGAGTACATCGGGTAAGAGGGTGCCAGAGGGGGAGGGAGGTAGAGAGAGGCGAGCTGATCAAAAACATCAGAGGGAGTCCCCTGAGTGAGGGCTTTAGCTAGAGTAGGAGCAAGGGCAGGCTTAGTGCCAAGGAGAGATTTGAAAAGAGACCATGTGGATCGCGAATGCAAAGCAGAGTCAAGATGGTCACAAAGAGCACTCCCACGAGAGTGCTCGAGTGAGGCGCAGTGGGTGACGATCTCGGCCCGCAGAGCAGTGATCCGGGAGGAGAGTTGGGCATTGTGGGGTTGGGAGCGAAAGGAGCGTTAAGACGTTTACTGCGACGCCATAAACGGAGAAGATGAGGATCTGGGTCTGGGACTGTGTGACGAGTGCAAATGCGGCGGCTACTGGACGTGAGCGCTGCAGTGATGCGCGACGTCCAGTCGTCGTAGGACTGAAAGGAGTCGGTGGCGAGATTAGTGCGGAAGGCGTGCCAGTGAGTGTGAATGACCGGATGACATCGAGGGATGTGGCAAAGAGAGGTGTGAATATGGACGAGGAAGTGGTCACTGAGACGAGTTTCGGCTGTCACCTGCCAGTGAAAGGAAAGTGAACCCCGAGAGAAAGTGAGGTCAGGTATTGTGGGGCGCTGTGAGGCAGTGTCCGCTCGAGTAGGACAGCCAGAAGTATTAAGAAGGGTGAGGTGACGTTCCTGGGCCAGACAGTGGAGGCGGCGGCCGGGTTTGAGGGTTTGAGGGTAGCCCCAGAGTGTATGAGGGGCATTGAAGTCACCACCAAAGAGGAGATGGGAGTTAGAAGGAAGAGAGTGAAGGAACTTGCCCAAGGCAGAAAATAAAGAGAAGGTGACAGGGGGGTTGTAGAAAGACAAAAGGCTGAGTGAGACGCGGGAAGAAGGGTGGTAATAGACGACACCAACTAAATATTTAAGGAGGGTGGAGGGGATGTCAAGTGGCTACACGAGCACGTCGCTGCGTACATAAATAGACGCAAGTGCTGTGGACGTAGTGGCATGGTAGGCGCGGTAGCCTGGGACAGTGCGGGCCGTCCGAGTCTCCTGGAGAAGGAGAAAATGGGGCAGGGAGGGGCGGGTGAGGAGATACTGGTGAAGGGGGGTCTTATTGTGGCGAATGTTTCGGCAGTTCCACTGCACAATCTCGAGGTCCTCGCCAAACGCCATTATGATAGTGGAGAGGTAGACGCTCGCGATGGTAGGCATTCCTTCTTTTTTGCTGGGGGCAGTGACTCATGGACGGATTGGACCATAGAAGTGAAGGATTCCAATTGCTTTGATTCTGCTTGGAGGGAGGTAAGAATCTGGAGAACCGACGTCTCTAGCTGAACCAAGCGAGTGTGGTGTGCCTGTGTGGTGGTTCCGACAAGATCAGCCAAAGGGGCGACCTGGGCGGTGGAGGAGGGAGTGGTGAACGTGGCAAGGTGCTCATTTAGCTTTGTAAGCTGGGAGGTAAGAGAGGAAGTGGTTGTCTGGAGGGTTTGGGTCAAGGCATGGATCTGCTTTTGTAGGTCGTGGGAAATGCGCTGCTGCTCTCGCTGCTGGCGTTCGAGCATAGCGAGCCGGAGGTCGAACGAGCGGCTCTCATCAGTCAGGGATGGAGAGGATGGTGTAGGGGAAGAGAGGGACGCTGGAACCGAGGATCCTTTAACTATGGCGGCATAGGAGCCTGGTGGTGACGTGATCGGAGCTGATGGAGGTTCATGATTAGAGGAGGAGGAGGAGGAGGAAGAGGTGGTGGATTGAGTGGCCCGGCGCAAAGCTAGGTGTCGCAGGTACGCAGCTTTGGCACACTCGCGTTGTTTAGCAAGGAGGAAGGGGCAAGTGGGGTTGAGGGATGGGTGCGTGCTTACTTGGCAATGAACGCACCAGGGCTGGGCACACACATGAGCGGAAGCGTCAGCGGGTAGAGGAGCAGCACATCGACGGCACTTGGCCGGAACGCTGTGCTGGGGGCATTGGTGGGCGCGGTGTCCTAGAGTGAGACAACGAGTGCCGGTGGGAGGCTTAGGTTTATGAAGACGGCACCGGAAGGCTACGCGTTTGAGATATACAAAGTGGGGGATGACGGTACCAGCGAAACTGGATCCCATCATGCGAGCAGCGAGAATATTTGTTTTGTAAGATTCCAGATCATGCATGAGGTCACCAGGAGTGAAGTGGCCCCCGACGTTATGGATGACGCCGAGGCATGAGGTGGGAGGATGAGGGGTGTGAGTTTTGATGGTGACAGGCTTACCATGAAGCTGAAGATGCGTGACAGAAAGTAGGAGGTGGGCGGTGAGTTTTTAGAAACACAAGGCTTTCGGCTGGCTTGGCCTGAAGGGGGATGTCGGCACTGGTCTTGGAGGAAAGTTGTGCAGCGGAGGCGACTGCGGCGAGTACGTCTTAGAGAGGTAGCTTGCGGGTGAGGGTTCCAGGGGGAAGCTGGATGGCAACTGTGATGAGCTCGGCGCGAGGTCGGGCTGCGGTGGCAGGCTTACGGTTGGCACCGATGGTGCTCCAGCCGATTTCCTGGGATGGAGTGTCGTCTGCCGGGCGGGGACGTCCTAAGGCTCATGTCTGAGTCCTTAGCCGGAGTCTCAATGTGCAACGCGGGTACCGGGCTGGAGGTCTTGGTGTCAGTGGGACCTTTGGCTGGAGTAGGTGCAGCGGCTCCAGCGGCGGCGACGAACGCAGCCGGCTGCGACGCGTCTATGCCCCCGAAGCTCTTGGCGTCCCTTAGAGCGTGGAGTTGGCTAGGTGTGGACGCTGCGCCGACGACGAACGCTTCCGGCTGCGCCGCGGCCGTCTATCCGGTGCTCCCAGCGTCGCTCAAGGCATGCAGTGCGACAGGAATGTGCTCGGTTGCGTGGGCGGCGTTGAACGTACCCGTTTGAGAGACAGCTGTCGACGTGGTTGGAGCAGGGCCCACGGTGGCGGCATCGGTGGGTCTGGGCTGCAGGGGCTTGGTCAGACGCTGCATTGCGGCGGTGCAGGCGCGGCGCGTTAGGGTTAGCGAGGCGCCGCGCCGCTTCACAGTTTTCGAGACGCTTGGAGGGCCAGTTCGGCAGCGGGCCGTAATGCCGATTGTTTCCACGTGCTTCGGGAGCCTTCCTGAAGCGATGGAGTGTAAATCCAGGGGCCGGCGAGTCCCTGGACCAGGCCGCGTATTCGCAAACTGCAGCCTGTACAGCCACAAGGCTTGAAACCGCGGTGAATTGATCACGGTGTCTGAAGATTGTCACAACGGCTTACCTAAAAGGGATAATAAATCCCTAAATAATGCTTAAAAGTCTATACCAACCTATTGTTACTAACCATGTAATACTTAGTTTCAATTCAAAACTGATATTCTAGCGCTCTGAATAATCTGTGTAAAAGTATGCAGAAAATGTTTTGAAAATCTTAAACGGCGTTATATGCCACTAAGCATCACGATTTGCGACCTAAAAGGTAAAAAAAATTAAAAATGAAAGGAAAAAAAACAATAAAATTACACTACAGAGAGCAGAGTCGAACGGCCGACCTTCTATAGGCAACACGTACCTCTAATCCACTGCGCAATAGCGGCGATGTCAAGCCGTCGTTCTGAATGAATATTTATAATCAGCCTTAATGGTGGCTGCTACCTGCAGGTGGGCGGCGCTGTCATCGCTGGCTGTACCGGCTGCATTTGGCGAACACGCTTCCCAGGGGCAGGATAAAGCAGAGCACGGTAGGCAGCCAGCTAACCAGGGCGGCGCCACCTAGCGGGATCTTGCCGTATGAATTGCTTTCCACAATACTCAAAGGTTCAACACCTTGCACTTTCATTCTCTGCCCCACATTTATATCGGAACCATACTTCCCGCGCTTCACGTCTATAAAAATCCAGGGTCCGTGAATTAAGCTCTAAAAAACACCAAAACAGGCAACCCTTCAAGCTCTAAAAACTCTAAAAAGAGTTATAAGCAAAAGTAGGCATAATGAATATTCTCATTTATTGTTTACTAACGCGCCAAACACAGGAGCCTTAATACTTCCTTAAAACTCATTTTGTAGTGCACTGCAGTGCAAAGAAATCAGACGCTTTTTCTCGCACGCGACTAGAACTGAGCGCACGAGGTGCGCCGAAAGTACCGCGTAATAGAACCGTCCGCTGCTGACGTGTCACGATGAATGCAGCGGCCAATTTGAATCGCGTGTGCTAACTTTCCTCGCTAGGGAATCTCGGCGCTCTGCTTAGACCGCAGCCGGCGTTATCGACTGCTTCGTCCCTCGATGTCAGGAAAATTATAGTCATCGTCAGTTACGGGAACTTCGATGGCCTGGTGGGCGCATCTGCAGGCGTGTTGTACACGCACGCAGATGCGTGCGTGTACAACACGTGCGTGCACACGTACAGCCTTTGTCAAAAGTTTGGAGCCCAGGGGGTTTTCTTTTGAGCCGCACTGTGTCGTTCTTAATGGATCTCTAGCGCTCCAAATTTCCTGGACATGAGAAGATTTCTGGTACTGCCTCCTGCAATAGACAGGACTTCCGTGAATGCTCCTGGAGTCCCAGTATAAAGTTTTTAAGTGAGCCCCCTGGGCTCTAAACTTTTGACAAAGACTGTACTAGTTCATTGCATGGCAGTCGCAGTACAGCAATATCAAATACTGAATACAGCTCCACAATGACGAAATAAGTAACTGGATGACATAACAGCACCCTGGACTTGCTGGTTTTCCGGTGAACGTGGGAGCACGGTAAGAAACAGACGAGCGATGTCCGAAGGACACATGTCACATGTCAAGCAGTTCCGTGTGTCAGCTTCAAAGGTCTCTTGTCACATAACGAATTATAAAAACCACTTTAAGCCACACACCACTGCCCCCCGTAAAACATGTTCTCACATTCCAGGCGAATAAAAGGCAGAGGCGGTACAGCCCCGAAATGAAATTCATGCACTCGTGAGATATAGTTCCTTCCCCGGCAACGTGCTTTTCATGGGTTAATGGTCATTACGAGATCTATACGGGGAACTATAGAAGAGAGCTAAAATCTGTAAGGAACAGCCTGCGGTACCCCAAAAGACTTTTGCCAAACGTTTCCACCTTTTCAGTACTTTGGTGCCTATTTGTCACTGCAGAAGGTTTAATCGCCTATTAGCTATTTCCGCAGTAGCTTGCGCACCCCGTGCGCTCATCATCGACAATATCATGAAGATGCCGACGTCTAAGTCTTCTTAAGGTTCATAAAGTGAGCATTTCCACCAGCTATACTAGCTAGTTCCAGAGCTTGCTTTACAGCTATACCACTATTCGGATTTCTTTTCGCCCGGATAGCCCATTTTCCTACATCAGCGGTAAGCCAATAGTTATGAGAGATTAAAAGTGCATTGTCTCATAACTTTCCATCAAAGTGGGCGTTTATTCTGTGTATATGACCTGTTCTAAGTGTCTTCGTTCAAAAAAAAAAAAAGGAAATTCCGTAGTCTGCGTCCACTACCGCCTTATCTGAGATAGACGGTCGTCGCGGACATTTATATCAAAGTGAGGGTTTATTCTTTGTATATGACCGGTTCTAAGCGTTTTCGTTAAAAAAAAGGAATTTCGTAGTCTGCGTCCAGTAGCGCCTGGTCTTAGACAGACGGTCGTCGCGGACTTTTAAGCATAAAAAGCCTTTAGCTTCTATTCTCTGCAATCTCAGGTGGTCATCCTTTTTAAACTGCAGAGCAATTGGTTTCTGTTTTGTGGGGGTTTAATATCTCAGAGTTTAATGTCCCCGCGCCATAGTCAAGACCTACGGAAATATCGACCACCTGGAGTTCTCAAACGTGCACTGACCTCGCACAGTACACGGGACTGTAGAATATGGGATCCTTCGAAATTCGACCACCACGGGTGGTATCGAACCCGGAACTTTCGGGTCACTAGCTGAGTACAGTAACCACTGACCTGCGCGTAGGCCTGAGGTGAATTGAAGATCGAACATAAAGCCGACACTTGTGAAACTCTGTCTCCGAGTGATATCCTTCAGTACAAAATTTTCCCATGTCGTAGCCCTGAGGTGGATTCAAACCAGCGGAGTTGAAAACTTAGAACATTTGCTTTTTGGTAGCTCTCCGGCATCAGAGAAACGTCTTTTATTTTCTTCTTTAACGTTTGAAAAACTGCAGTTCTCGTAAAACCCCACTGAGCAGGGTACTATTCTGCATGCCCGTCATACATTAGCACACTGTCATCTTGCTATCACTCTTCCTGCACAACAAAATTCCGCAAGGCACACCCATGGATCAAGAAAAGGTAGCTAGTGAAGAGGACGATCTTTCTGAGAATTTCCTTCTGCACCAAAGCATATTTCTTTCTAACGCACACTTCGTTGAACGCGGTGGTTATGCGTGTCGAGCGATCAAACACCTATTCCACACGGTAAATGGTTCCATGAGCACAGCGAGGCGACATGCATTCCCAAATTCTTCCTTTACAGGGAGAAATCTTACGGTGTAGAGCGTGACCCGTGCCATTTTTATAAGTCCCTTAACCTACCTCCAAAAGAACACAGCACATATAAATATACAACACAAAGCAATTATCAGTATGTCCGGTGGCTCACGCAGGCGGCATCCAATGACCGCAACACAAAAGTTCTTTTGACGCGAAGCCACGTTTTCTTCGTAAAGTTCAAGTGCGTAGTTCCGCTGCACTTACTGTAACACGCTGTTATCGCGAGAGTCGAAGTAAGGCTGCATCCAGCCGGTGCAGGAATGAGACTCAATAAGAATATCCGTCATCTGCCCGGTATAGTTACTCCAAGGAATAAGGAACGGTTGAAGCAACAGAATGTGTGTAATAAACTCCACAAGGGCCCCTCAGTATCATGACCGCTAGGATGGCCTAGTGGATTGAGCATCCACGGTGCATGCGGGAAGTTCAGTGTTCGATCCCGAGTGCCCCTCAAGGTCATGACCGCAAAGGCGGCCTTGTGGTTTGGGCGTCCACCGCGCATGCGGGTGGTGTGGGGTTCGATACTTTGTGCCGCTGGGTACCCACAGATTGAACAGTGAGTACAAGCTTCCCGCTGGCCTGGCGCTCGGTTCATCTTGGTTGAAATACTTAGCAGTTGGGTGTATGAGCGCACCCTGTGTAGACAGAAATACCTTCTGTTATGGAGCTCTTTGGCCATCATTATCATCATACATGATCAACATATTACTACATCATCATCATCACTCTTCAGAACCATGCCCAGTGGATACGAACAGAAGAGGCACATGGTCGTTTAGCTGTTTGTTAAGCACAGCTACCTGGAAAAACATGCTTGCCGTTATGAAAAAAGAACCTCGAAACAAGTTGGCGGAAAAAGGCGCACAAGACCAGCTCCACCAGGAGTGGGAACTGACTGTTTCTACGTGTAGGCTGGCATTGAAAGCGACACACAAACGTCGAAAAAGGTTTTATTCCTATGTGTGCGCCTATATGTTTCTCTCGTACATTACATGACTTTCAATATGTATATGAGCTTCGTCACCATGAAGTTGTTGCAAAACTTGCGCAGGTGCAAATAAGCAGATCCTAACCCATCCAAGCCTGCGTTCGTTGCCTTAAAGAGAAGATTGCATAATCTCAATGCGACCGTTTTTATGAAACTAAAGCCCGGGAAACTAGAGGTACTGTAAGGCATCGAACGGTCGGTGGATGCACCAAAATAACTTTGCTTTGTACCGCACTTATTTAATAAAATTACAAGAGCCACCCCCCCCCCCCGTTCCCCGAGGCACCCAGTAAAGTTCAAAGCCTCAAGCTGAAGAAGGACGGCGTCATCACCTTAATTTCACATTAAGCTAGTCAGAAGCAGCAAATAGATATTTGATTACACGGAGAAATGAGGGCTCCAGAATAAAACGAACAAACGCGATAGCGTACATCTTGTTACATACGAGGTAGCAGCACCCCACCGCTGCCACCAGTTTGTTAGGGACGAGGTAGCATGGCCGTGTGCCGGAGAGTGAATGAGGGACGTCTGACACGAGGCTGCTGGAAAAGACAATTAGAGGACTTTATACAGGAATATTTACAAGTGAGCTGCAGGAACGCTGCATCACGACAGCTCAACACAAGACCATGATGACAAAGAGCTCTCCGGCCGTGCCGCTGCCGCGCTTTTTAAGAGTTCCCTTCCCTAGGGTCCCTAGATGGGGGCCGGGTTTCACTGGCACCAATCACAGACACGCACGCACTCACTCACTCCCGAGAGATCACGCCGCCGTCACCCGCTGGGAGAGGGAGAACGATGCCATCGCACAGACGCCATAATGTCCTCGAGCGGCGTTTCCCGAGCATTCCGAACGCGCGTTCACACTCGGTGTAGGTGAAACGCTCGCTCCACCGGGCAGACGGACGCGGCTTCCGTGGCAATCCAGGCGCTCACCCAACGCGCGTCTCGGGGTTTGTCGGCGTTTCGCTGCTGCCATGTCGCTGTCTTCCCCAGGACGAAGGCGAGTCGTAACAATCTCTTCGAACAGGTGATGTAAATGAAACAGGTTTCGTATGCTCTTGCTTTACAATCCGGCTTGTAGTGAACTCTTTCTACAATACTACTATGTCACCAAGCTACACGTCACCAGTCACCAATTATTAACGCTTCAACATGGTAATAAATATTCCTCGCGCTCGCCATCAGAGGCTTCAACTAGGTAAGTCTCAATAAGGACAACTTGTCCGGCCTCATCTGACACTATCTTAGAGTAGAGAACGTGCAATATGAGTTGTTTTTGGATATTACGTTGTCGAATACCTGATGGTTGATGCGAGAGAAAAAAAAAGGTGGTTTAGAAATGTCTCATAATTTACATTAAATATTAACTCCCCACCCCTCCAAGGGCAGTACACTTCGACAGTTTTAAACCCGTTTTCATGTGTGAATTTCGGAAATAGTGTTTAGGAAATAGGAATAGTGTTTAGGTGTGTTCGGCGTTCACAATGGGAGAAAAAAATTCTTACATCCACAGCTGGAAACTTCCAGCGAGGGAAGTGTTAGCGAAGTTGGAGACTTTTGGAAAACTCGCTGGTTAGGCCATCCATAACAGGTGATTTGTGATCCTGCAGAGCTAAAATGGACGATTTGGCCGCCTCTAAAGTAATAGTCACCCTTATTACTGCACGCTGCTGACCTTCAAGTTGCGAAAACGCTTCATAGAAGCGGATGAGATCTGACTCTCAGTTCTGGTTTCTACCAGTCCCAGAAAGCTGCAGGTATTTGTAAAAGAAAGCCTCTTGTATACGATGGGCATCGGAGTAACAATTACTTCCGTATTAATTCCCAATGCACCATCGAAAACAGCTGCCGGCCTTTAATCACTAAGTGACCTGCGATATAGTTACTCATCAGCGAACCTACGTGTTCGAAGCCTAATTATGCTACCCTGACATGTTTACGCGACGAACAGTTGTAACTGTGCATCACTATTGTTATTATCTTCAAGTTGTGCCTCCCATCTGAATTTCCTCCTCACACAGCTCACTGAGGATGCACCCCTGCAAGCGAAGGTGAAGGTGCTTCAGAAATGTGACGGGCGGTAACACATCAATATCCAAATTATCAACCACCTGTTTCCGCAAATCCTACCATTGAAACTATGGGAGATAGTCACTTCCCCACGTGGAATTGAGCCAGGCAGTTATAGCCCGTTGAGAAATTTCACCTGAGATCAGACAATTATTTAGCTTTGAAAGCTATCACGGAGGTTGGGGAATATGCTAACTGTACTTTCCTGTCAAACCAGATACCATGCAGTGATCGCTGGAAAATATCAGTCGTACCCAATAGCCACCCACACTACGAAACCAGTAAGCAGAAACACAGTTCTTTCCAGCTGATCATGCGAAGAATACTGTAAATGTGTGAAATGTATAGTATCGCTTTTTTTCGGCCAAAGTCAGCAAGGTTTTATTAAAAACCCGAATCATTGAGAATCGCACAAGTAGATTCATAACTCACGCGATACAATCATCCGTCTTCTATGTTGCAGTATTTCCCCAGCAATAGTGTTTAGGTATCCGTGCGCACCAGGTCAGCCATTGATAGGAGCACCGAACGCTCTTTGTTGAATTGGTGTATAGCCCTTGCTTCTTCGTTTGTTGCGCCCTTGAGAATATAGCGCCATCTAAATGCTAAAATGTTGTCGTCGTCCCATTTCCTTCTGTTCATCCGCAGCTTGACATGAGAGGCAGCAGGTGAAAGCGCCAGAGGTTAGAGAGTAAACTGGCTCACTGATAACCTAGACTGCATCATTTTGAATGTGCTGAATATGGCAATTTCTTCCTGAAAGAGCAGGCGTCGTTGTCTTCAGCGCTGATCCGGAAAAGGACGCAAAATTTGATCACTATCTAAACCATCGTTCATGAGACATCTAAAGATCTCTCAACGACACAGAAGCGAAGATGAAGGGCAGGACACTTCTTGCGGCACTGCAGTAAGTGCTTCGAGCTCGAACTATTGCCTTGAAAACATGTGTCGTTGGCTCCTTGTTGCTTGAGTAGAGTGCGGTTTTGGCAGCTGTCGACTCGCGCTCATACGTTGTACAGAACTGCCACTGCACATTGCGTGTATAGCATCACCAACATCCCGTGTCTGGTATGGTGTACTCTCACCGAACAGCGAAAGTGGATTTCTTGTGCAAAGATCTTTGCTTTGTGCAATAATCCTGAAACATTTATCTTGCAAATGGGGAGCGAAGCCTGGGCATGAACAATGCACAGTTTTATAAGTGTGCACACACACTCGTAGTAACCATCTTGATGTTAATGGTATGAAGAATCCATCGCACTGCACTCATAGATCTGTGGCTGGCTAGCCCTGTTGGAAACAAAGCAAGACATTCCGCAGATCAGTGGAAGCGGGTAGACTTTGCTGTTCTTTGTCACTCGGTGCACTTTTTTGCATAAGGGAACTCTCTAGAATTACGAATACGAAGTCCAAATGCGGACTTACGTTTACAGGCTTACTTATACGCTGCTGTTAAACAGGAAGACGCAGTGAAAATACAACGCGATGGAGAAAAATAGAGTAAAGATTTTATTGCTCAGGACATACCTTCAGCTAAGTGAAGTATGGGTAACCTGCTCTCCAAAGAGGATGCTGGATGCTCTCCAGGTGGATCAAATCCTGTAGCCACGTCTGGAAAGGTCAGAAGCCTGTCTGTAGAATGCTGTTTCTTTGTGCACACGATGATGCAGATGTGCTTAAGAAGGTTCCAGCTAAAAGACGAGGGCGGAACACAAATACGGTACCGCATATGTATCCGAGGACACTGTGGTAACTACCGAAAGCTTTTCCAGTCGCACATGCACAATCTGCAGATTATCAGGAGCTATGGGGTTTCTTTTCTTTTTCCTTGCTTTCAAAGTGCATTTGAAACTCACAAAAAGTATTTGTTGCACGCAAGTAGACTTTGAATAGAGTGACCTGAAAGAGGCAGAAAAGGAATTCAAAAATGCATTCTAATTCCAGTCGTGAAATTAGAGAGCGGTTCTTTCAACATCAGAATATAGACTAAAGCATGTCGTGTTCTCTGATCCCCTGGAAGTGCAAGAACAAGAAATCATTTTGTGCCACTAAGAAATCTTTATAATATTTCTTAATCGAAGCAGCGGAACGACAAAACCATCCTTTATCACAATACCCGTAAGTGATATCAAATCAGTCTTCTGAGGCATGTCTTCTTCCGGCCTAGATTTCGTTGGTCACTACAACGTGTTCTCAGATAATTTTTTGAGAAAAAAGTTAGGGACGAAAAAGAAGAGCTCACGGGCGCAGCTCGCGCATTGCTACCAGAAGCCTGACTAGAACGCTCCGTCATCCCGTACTCGCTCAAGGGCAGGTTGGAACTGGGCTTGAAGGCCTCCTGTTGGAAGTCGGCCACATCTCAGCCTGGAGCTCACGGTGGCCCACCAGCCGTATTACCTGAGCACCGCCACAACCTTCGCGTCTGTGGTAAGAAGCCTTCACAAGGTAGAAATTGTTTACGCAACGGCTCCACCAAGCATACGCTGTTTGCCGCGTATGCTAGATCGATGTCAGAAGGCGGTGATCTTTTCTTTACGCTTCCTTTTGCGCAGGACATCGACAGACTTCAGCCGGTGTCGATGCCTGTCACCTGTCACGCGCTCGTAGAGATCTTCAACCGCAACGCGGGTTGCATCGCCGACCTGCTGCCTTCGATCGCGCTGCTCGTCTGCTGCGCCCAACTCGGCAAGGGCACCAGTGGTAAGCACTCCTTTCCTGCAACACGTAACAGAAAACGGTGCAATGAATTAAACACTGGCAGGATATTAAGGAGCCTGCCAATCTGCTTTGAGCTCCGCAGGAGGTATTGAATGAACATTGCAAAGTACAGGCTTAAGCAACGCCAGATGTTCTGGCTCTGTGAGGTAAGCGAAATATGCTAATTTTTGCTGGACCGGTACCTTCGCGAGCGGTTGGTCCTCAACGCGGAGTTCGCGCTCTTCGAAAAGGAAAAAACGCTAGCTGCAGATGGCGAGTACGGTGACATATCCCACGAGGGCTTTCTGCACGAGTCCTTCCTGACTGACCGGCGGCCATACGCGCATTCGACCAGTGATTGCACTCAGTACATGCAGCCACCGGCTGACAGCGCGAAAGCCCATTGAGTGATTGCAATCAATAGCAGCGGAAAAACAGTTAATTTATTACATAGTGACGCATACCCTTTTTTAAAGTTTTCGCTCCCAAAAGAAATTAAAATATCTTCCTTTATGGAACACCTTAAATTCTCTCCTCTTCCTGCATGAAATTCTTGGCAATGCGGGTGTAAGCTCGAAACTGCTTGGCCTTAGATTGCAAAGACGCTTCCGCGCCTTATCCCACCGAGTTAACTCGAGCGTGTTTCCTTGAGTTCAACGCCTCATGAAAGCGAGTTTGCCTCTGTCGGTGCTGATCGCATTGGAGGTTTGCCAGGTGAAGTAAGTTTGGAGATCAACGGCGGGACACGGAGTGAAAAGCTCAATTTTAAATACACTAAAGAGGTTTCTTAGCTAGTCTTTTTACAGTGGGAACTCGAGCTGTACGCTCCGAGCATTGATAGAAAGTGTGAATTACTGTCCTGTGCGGTCGATTGCGCCATTAAATCGCTTTAAACTTCCTGGCTGTGACGTTTTTTTTTTTAAATCCCCTCCGAAGAGAGGAGGAGTCAGCCAATGCGTGAGGTGCCTTTTAGCCCCCTTGTGGCGGCTTGCTGCTCTGCCACAGGCGGAGCGACACGTAGCGGTCGGCGAAAGCAGAGAGACCGCGCGTAATTTTATTTGCGTGGGCCCAAATTCTGGCTATGTAGGATGCGCCTGAAACTGTATTCACGGAACCCTGGAAAACAAAATAAAAGCAAAGCCATCACGTGACTGGCTGGAAGGAACTCCACGCGTTCGCTGACTCCTTTTTTCGAAGGTGAGTTGAAAAAAAGGCGGCAGTTTAATAGAGGCATCAGCCGCACAGAACAATATTTCACAGTTTCTTAGAACGCTTGGAGAGTGTAGATTGATCTTCCGCTGCAACAAGACCATTTCAGATTCCTCTTCAGTGCATCGTTCTGAAGAAACAAATTGTGCTGCGTCACTACCTTTCATTTATTATATCACAATTTGATCAGTGTAGCAGAAATTTTCGTCATACTCGGCCTTCACGACGCCTTGTAGTCAGCCAAGCCTTTGTGCTTTTTCAAGATTATGTAGGTCTACGAGGACAACAAAACATGATGACAAGACCGTTGAGTGAGCAATCACTGCTGTTTTTCAGATCCCTGAACAGGAACGCATACAGGGTGTTTTTGGTAACGGTCATAGAATATTATTTTTGCTAGAAATAATAAGTCCAGTGTGTGCAGGTTGATTGTACATCAAGGCTTACATTGTGTGAGTGAGATCGATCGATAATTAAACGGGTAATTTCAATTCCCTAATCGACTTTTTTATTCTTGATTCAACGGGCACGGTTATATTCCGAGATTTAATGCCTTCAGCATCGAAGGTGAACCCTCATTTTAATTTTTCTTAATCGTTAATATAGTTTGAAATATCGATTGCCAGACATGCATTTGAAAGCTGATGAATCTGGCTCTCCCTTGTCAAATATTTATTAAATGGCGTCGCTCGCAATTCTTTCGCATCAAAGAGAGGCGGAGTTTATTTGATGTTGCATAAGTAGTAAACTCATTCTGGTGGCAATACCACACGCACCGACGCAATTCCATAAATATTAAAAGTGGCAAAGCCACCGTAAAAGTTCTGAAATGCGGGATTTGGCGTTCGAAATTTCGAACCACATTTCGATTAATAAAAATCAAACCAGGTTCACATTCGATGGTGAGGGTCTTCAATTCCGCAATATAATCTTTCCTTTTAAAATGTAAAGGTTGATTACCTAATCTCAGTAAATAACCATCTAATTATTGACCGATAGCAGTTCCGTAATGTCTGCCTTGCGGTTAAATTACCTGCACAAATAGCTACGACTTATCTCTTGAATTTAATCAAATGAAATAATTTCAAATACGAAACTTACTACTTATATTGAGGTCCCAAGAATTTAAAACATTGTTAGATGCAAAGGTTTTTTTTTCTTTGCGTTTAATTTTAGACATTGGATGGCACAGCGATTGGAGGTTCTATAGTACCACGCCATTGGGTGCCACAGGTCTGAAACGGGTGTCCTCGCCTCTAGGGGCCTTGGTGGCAAAGGCGCCACATATTGCCTGTGTGGCTGCACTCTTTCAGCCTTTTGAGCATAAGGACTTCATTCTCAAAGGCCGTTGCGGCCCCCGTGTGACATAAGAATAAGTCAACGTTAACAGATAAACAGATAATTAGAAGAGAAAGTAAACAGATAATTAGAAGAGATAAAGAGCAACGTGGCTTCTAGAACACAAGTTGCATATATTTTAGGTCAAATTAGTAAGAAGGAATAGACATGGTCAAGAAGCATCTGTAGCATTCTTGACCGGTGGTGTAGCATTCTTGACCGGTGGAGTGGCAGAGTCCATATTAAAGAAAGGGAGATGTTGTCAGTTGCCGTTAGAGTCGATGCTGCAGAACTTGTGACGATAGTAGCTTCCAGCAATTGCAAAGCTCTGGATGGCCCTTGTAGTTCCGTTAACTAAAATAATTTGGAGATGGGGTTGATAATAGCGGTGATGTTGGTGGCCGTGAACGTAAAAGTCGCTTGCTTGAATAGTACCGAACGCTGATACTGTGAATTTCACGTGACCGAAGCGGTGCCAATCCGGCCCTCGTCCCTTTCCTTGCCGTGGTTAACAGCGTCTGGCTGCCTTGTGTTGCATTTTTTTATGTGTAGTGATGAATATTTTGTGTTCTCGCTACACAGCCGCAGTTCGTCCGCGTCCGCCTCGTGTAGCAGCAGTGGCATCCTTCATGGCTGGGTGCCCGCCCCCTCCCTTGATCGGTGTGCTGCTCGTGTGGCTTCCATCCCTGTTGCCGGCAACGCCGCCACAGAACATCAGCGACGACGGGACAAGCCAGAGTGCGCTGCCGGATGCCCCCTCGTTGTGGCTGCTGCTGTTGGCGGTGCCACGAATCTACGGCTTCTATGTTTTTGAGCAGGTCGTCCAAAAGAACCACACAGGTGTGATTTCACATGACGGATATGAATATCTTTAAAGTCCTGTCGTGAAAAAAGTCACGAGCTGCAATAAATAGCTGCACTGTAGTTACTAGCTCTTTACAGCAGCGATTGACATTAAAGCGGTCCCCTTTAAATTCCCCGCTAATTGACGCAAAAGTGCCTGTTGTTCTTAAAAGAAATGTGCTTGAGTTAACTTACGGCTCTTTGCTGAGCTATTTAGGTAGCGCTGGGACTGAATTAACATCACGTGAGGAATGGATGTTCAGAAAGACAACAAGTTAGAATTTTTAGCAACATCAGCAGGAGCAGCTCAAGCAAAGTATTTTTTTATAACGTACCCAGTGACCTTAAAAACAGATCACGGGACAAGATGTATGGACGATGTCACGAGACAAGTGTGTACAAGAGAAGATGTCACGGGACATGTGTGTATGTCTTAACGGTTAAAAAATTGACAACACTATAAGGAAGCCTGAAGCTGGAAAGCTGCAATATCAGTTGGATTTACGTTTCATGGTCTCGTAAATACTTTTACTCTAAGCTGAGGCACGACATAATTTTTCTAGACATAATTTTCTACACGAAAATTATGTCTAGACACACGACATAATTTTTCTAGAGGGGGAAGGTAGCCTGAGGGAGAGGGGGTGGTGGCTATTTAGGAAAAGAGAGGTGAGTTAGGGGGGCGGGGTCGAGGGTGATAGCGGGTGCACATGCAGCCCTCAAACTAGGGGTTAGAGTGAGGAGGTGGCTGGTGCTTCTGGAAGGCATCAAGCTCTCCCACTGCGTTTCTGTTTTCGATTTAGCTGGTTCTTTTTCCTTCTGCTGTTCCGTGCGCTAAGAGTCTGTCGAGGCCTTGTAGAGGGTGTAGGGTGGAGGCTGTAGGCTTCTGTAGGGTGGAGGCTTTCCTGTGCGATCCTGCAGACCGACAGACAAACAGACGCATTCATTTCCGCGTTCTCACACTGGTACTGCCCTCACAGTAAAGCTGCTCAACCTGGATGAAGTAGGAAAGGAGAAGAAAGCTAACAAAGTGCGCCAGTTATCTTCCTTTCAGTGCGAAACTCGGGAACAACCTCCACACCGCACCCTTGCCAGCCTTCGCCCTCCATAAACGCCACTCACCATCAAGGCCCCTACTTCCGTTCTCCGCAGTGCCACCGCCCTCAAGAAGGCAACTAAACACCGGAAATAAAAAGCGACGGCAAAGTCGAATTCAAAGAAAGCTTCAGGTTCATGATCAGCCTCTCAGTTTTTCCTCTCGTGCTTCGTCCCAATTGATGTCTTTTCTACCGCTATCATTAATCTTCACCACCTAGCCTAAAGGTCTGCGTTGTAAAGCCCTGTGTGAATTCGACGGCTCGCTTCTCAGCAAGTCTGTCATCCGCCTTAACCGAAGCCACCAGATGATACAACCACATTAGTCTCCCGGGATGATACAAGCATTGGCACGTGATAAAATAGCACATGACACGCCACTCTGAGAGTTCACGTGCAGCTCAGACGGGACAGGAGTGACGGGATGAAAATATTGTTTGCGAACAGTCCTGTCGCTGGCAATATGACACGGATGCGCGTCCTTACGAATAACTGTCCCTTCATTGCAGCTCAGTTGTGGATCAATATGCCTCCGACCTTGGCTGCAGAGTTACACGTGAATGTTTACTCACAGCTTATGCCACAGATTACAGTTTTAAAATATGAATACTTTTTGTTGTTTGTAACATTTCGAATGTTAATCATTTTGTGGTTTTTAAAATCATCTTTACAGATCCCAAAAGTTTTTTTTTTTTCGCGATCGTAAGGTCAATTCGCGTTTAAGGTTAGTCATTTGAATGCGAGAAATACCCTCGGACAAAAAATCTTGCGTGAAAAAAATGCGTTGTTCTGTGTTCTGCATGATGGGCCGCCCGATATAACTGCCAAACGTCAGTGTAAATGATTTTTTTTTTCTCTTTTTCTCCTTTAGGTTCAAGGGTCGGCTCGGACAGACAGCCTTCCTCATTGTAAATAATGTTTTAATTATCA
This sequence comes from Amblyomma mixtum, assembly GCF_055824585.1. NCBI lineage: Eukaryota > Metazoa > Arthropoda > Arachnida > Ixodida > Ixodidae > Amblyomma > Amblyomma mixtum. Next base: position 228,078,402 of record NC_143014.1, on the reverse strand, counting down.
GCGATATAAAAACTTCGTCTGTGCCTCTCAACTGCCTTCTTGATTACCCTTTTCACGTTCTGCAGAAACTCGAATGCTCGGCCGACTGCCGTGCCCAAGTGGCCCGCTCTGCTTTGTCACTATTTTATCTGTGGGAGCATGAGAGCACCTCATTATTGTCGGCGGTGACAGACATATATACACAAGTAGAGCAATAAAACTGTCGTTCGTGGAAATAGGTGGAAGAGAGCAAGACATGACATTGACGCGACGCGGTTAAGGTCACAAGCTACCTCAGAAAGCGGTGTTATGTTATCACATTTAGTAACTTATGTAGCCTGTCAGGATGCACGCAAACATGTTTATGCAAACTATGATGTGATACATGTTATCACCTCCATAAATCCTGCCCACTTATCTTGGGATGATTAGACTCAAATAACCAAGGTACAGAGCGCAGAATTCATGAGTACTTCCGGAATTCGTTTGCTTCTCACGCAATTGGCTCTGAGATGCTTCGTTGCGCTGCATGGTCCTTCTCGTGCAGCAACGGTTGGCGGACTGATGCTCATAAACAGTGCCGCTGAAATGAAAAGCAACAGAGTAGTTGTTTTTCGCAAGCTACTCAGAGTTTAGATGTTTATTTTGCTCTATTCAACATTCAATCGAATATCAGCTATAACTATTTGGACCCATATATTGTACCTGCTGGTGCTTTTATGCATGTCGTATTAACGTATGTCTGGTATACCTCTCATTGGTTGCATGGACTGCATTTGAAACGTATGCGCCGTGAGTGTTCAAAGGTTGAGCAGAAAATTCGTAATTTGTTGTAATTTTTAATTTGTAATTTTGTAATTGTAATTTGTAATTGTAATTTTGTAATTTTTCTCTTTTTTTTGCGAGGATATGGTAAGCGAACTATCCCGCAAACCAAAATATTTTACACTTCAGTCCATGCTTTACAGGCAAAATGCCAGGGAAAAGATTTACTCACTCTGCAACATACCTCATTCTACCTCCTTAAGTTAACTGCACTGCTATAGCTGGTATCTATCTAGCTCTGAGCAGGTCTGCTCAGAGAAGTCCTTGTCGGCTTTGAATTCTTCGAACACACTCCTCGACACTTACTCACGCCACCTAAATGCACATACTAGCCTGGTCACTTAGACACACCATCTTCCTTGGGGGGAAAAAAACAGCCCAGTTCATAGCAACAGCGCACCAATTGTGAAGCCTTGTCTTAAAAACGAAAAAAAAATAGAATTTCTTCCGCCACAAGAGAGCATGCTGCACATTTTATTGGCCAAGGCAGGAACTCTATCCTCATTTGACGGCCGACATCGCGCGCTTCAGAAGAGGGAAAAAAGGAAAAAATCAGCTCCAAGAGTGCTTGAAATGTGGAGGCCCGCCCCAGTTCAGTATTTTTTATTTCACTATGCTATAGTGTAGCAAGTTCGCAAGTTCGCCGACAGAGCGCGCTTCAGAAGAGGGAAAGAAGGAAAAAATCAGCTCCAAGAGTGCTTGAAATGTGGAGGCCCGCCCCAGTTCAGTATTTTTTTATTTCACTATGCTATAGTGTAGCAAGTTTACGGTATGCTACACGAAGGGGAAACGGCACGCCATGGCTTCCTCAATATCTCGAACATAAATCCAGGGCTGGAAGCTAGGTCACGTGGCTGACTGTACGACAGTTGACGCTGACTAGAACAAGGGCGGGAATCCAGGTGGGCTTGAGCCTGGAACGAAGCTTCTATACATACTTCCCACGGACTCAGTCGTTTCTCATTAAAGGAACGGTGGACTTCGCTCTTGGAGCATGGCTATAGTCACGTCCAAAGTATGTCTGTCAAGTTGCTTACTACGCGCATTTTGCGACAACGCTATATTCGCTACTTTCGAGAAGCAGCAAAAATATGCCAGAATGGAAGTTTGGGCGATTTGGTGACGGTTCACTTTGATCGCTCCTTCTTAGCTCACTTCATCCCCAGAAATGACGCAAATTCACGTCATCACGCCGTGCTGAGCGCGGTAAGCAGTACTGTTCTTTGGATCCAATTGACTGCGGCAGCTATATAGGCGACGCATTGTAGGCTCGGTGCCTTCGCTTCGCACTCAATAAACTGTATCACAGTCTCTCACCTCTAGCTACAGGTAACTGAACCAAATGACAAGATACGGCGCTGCCTACGGTTCTACGGTTCTGTACCGCCCTTTGAAGCTCAGATATAAGTATTGGGGATCGAGCGCCCGTACCCGTCACAGCACGTACGTCGCCATGCAGAATTAACCGCTGTCCGAACGTGATTTTTAAGAAATGTTATGCGAGCTCTTCAATAGCCGCTAGCAGAGTAAAGAGAATTTTCATCATTAAAAACATTTTATTCGACCTCACACTGGTGACAAAAGGCACGTCCGATTTATTTGCGGCCTACGCTGGTACAGCGGCGACAACCACGACGGCGGGCCTGCCAAGGAGAATAAGTGCTCTACCGCAGTTCACGAGAGACCAACCAGAAAGGCGGAGGCGTGAACGATCCGCATCAGGGTCGATGATGTTCATGGGAGGCTTCTACTACGACCTTTTTGCATGCCATGAACTGATAGTGCATATCCGTTCTGGTGAAAGTGGCTTCCCACTTTTCACAATAATCCATAAAATACAACAGACAGAAGGGTATGTCAAATGGGAACTCGGGTATTGGAAAGCTTGAAAGCATGAAGAAACGGCTGCCACAAAGGTAATTTGCACTTTCCCACTGCGATTCGCTAGGGTCCTGCTTTCAGGGGTGCGATTACGAGTTTCTGTCTCAATTTTGCCTCGCAATCATGCACCAGAATACAAGAAAGGAAACATCTGCCTAGGGCAGGCGAGATTTTGTTCTCGCCGCTGTTCATAATAATGCGACAGAAATACATGGGTTCCAATGGGATCTGTGTATTTTCGCCCTTTGCATTGTTCTGACAAAGAGTTTGCATAATTACGAGGCATGAATGCATAGATGCAGCTTGGTTCCGGGAAATATTATCCATAATTTAGCCATCCATATTAAATATATTCGTTTTAATGGAGCACGACTGTAATTGTAGTTCGCTCTGCACAACCTTAATTTTATATACTTCTGTCTCATTGCAGATTTTAATTTTTTGCATCGCATATAAATAGCTTTCTCTTCATCCTCTTCATACCTTTCTACGCCTCTCATCCTACCTGATGTCTGACTATCCGCATTCCTTTAAAACATCGGCTGTTGTTCTGGCGTCCACTGCGAGTAAGGCAGTTCGACGCATATCACACACTACATTTTTAATACGACATCATTACACTACACATTATGCGATGTCGCGCCCCGTGTTAGTGAAAAGATTCGTCGATTGGCCGATAGGGCGATGACGTGAAAAGTTGACGTGCCCCGGCGAAAGGTGATTAAGATCATGAGGTCACGTGAATACGACGACGCGGAGATGACGTCACATGAAAGCGTGATGACGGCGAGAGGGTGATGGCGTGAGAAAGTCACGTGACTATAGCGAAAAGTTAAAAGCTGGAAAACACCGGGAAACGCACCACATGCAAAGAGTGAGACGGGTAGGTTGAGAATGTTCTCGGCGGCCGCGGCCGACGCGGTGGCACCTGCGTCAGTGAATGCATGGTTGATGCAAATCGCTCACTTTCGACGTGCGTCAGGCATCTGTCACTGGTTTGTATCCACAACCTACTATAAGTGTCTCTACAGCCGCTGCAATGCAGACTCGCTGTGAAATTCGTTTACAGCAATGGTTCTAATGCTGTTGCATTCCACTCTTGAGGTAGAATGCGGAATATTTGAGTCGACCGCTTTTTCCAGAGCATGATATCTGCTTCGAAAAAGAAAGCTAGCTTTAATAAAGCATACCTGTTAGCCAAACAACCATATGCAACTCAAGAAAGCAAAATAAATATGGAAATAAACGGCAGGCGGATAGGACCGTAAAAAAAGGTTTACATACGATGCTGCACACGCCCGACTGTTTTTTACGAGCACGAAAGGCCTCGGTCATCTGCATTTCTTTACCCGTTTGACAAACCAAAGGCTTGGGACGTCGGAAATCGTTTACATGGGTGAGTAGTTGTGTCTATCTCAGCCAAACGCGCAGAGAGAGGTGACGCTACACTATATTCGATATTAAGAATACCGCCAGTCTTCTTCGCTGCGCTTTCGCTCAGATTCGACCTTCCCAATGACCGTACGCCGTTACCAGGCTTCGCACTCTTTTTGTTGACTGTTTTTTTGCAGCCTCCTCCCAGGGGTGTCAGACAACGGCAGCTACGCATCCAAACAACAATGGGATACATTGCTCGGTCACTACGGAAAGCGTCTGCGAGTTCACTCCCGCATAGGGGGAGCCAAGGTGGTGCAGAAGCAGAACGAGAGCTCTATCTTCGTTCATTGAAAGCAGTTTGTCGATTTGCTGTTTATGAACGTCAATTCCTCCGAGTTGCGGATATCCATTGTTCGCGACGGCGCTAAAATGTGCTTCCATATTGAGTTTGGAGCAGAAGCATCGCGCGTTTATTGACTTCCTCGCAGCCATCACTCACGACAATTAATAACCACGTTCATATGCGGAACATGTGCGACTCCTATGCTGTAGTGATGTCATCGCGAAAGAATTCATCGACTCGGGGAGACATGGACATGCTACAATGTCTTTTTTTCGTTGTTATAGTCTCCATCCTGAGAAATAGTGTTTCAACACATTGGCCTAGCGGGAAAGCGCCCCATGTGGGGGACAAAGCTGCCCGAATCCTGGACTTCGATGAAGCAAAAAGCCCGCATTTTCAAAGCTAATGTCCCAATCGATCAGTAACCAGCCGGCTCGCGTTAAAGAGCACTGCCTTCCCTTTCTACTAGGCTTTAAAGAAACCTCTTCACTACTGTACATTTTCCTTCACTGGATGTCTTGTTTCCTTTTTCTAGAACTGCCTGCTGTGAATATGTTTGAAAGGTATTGTCTAAAATAGCCGTTGGCGTAATCCAAGCCACTCTGCAAGCAGTAAGGCTACAGAGGCGGAGCTTTTATGTTATTCGAACTGTTTCCGACTTGTGAACAAAATGCCATTATGTAACGAGATAAAAGTCTGGAGGTGGGTATTGATAGTCTAATACGTCATTTTTAATATAGCACAGTGGAAATTCAAATTGGGTATAATTCGCAAATGTTTGAACAGGCTGAAATGGTGGACCCCAAAGTACCGCCTTCACCCATGCGGCCGCAACGGCGAGCACCGCGAACCGGGAGCGACCTGCGTAGAAAAAAAAAGAGCATCGCATGAAACGAAAGAGACGATTCCAACTAAAAGGGTAACAGCCGCTCCAATGTCTTTTTCAATGAAGGAGAATTTGTTCTGATGTATCGCTGTCGTAGCTTCCAGCGCAATATGATTTTGGCCTCCAGAAGTGTTACCTTAAATGTCGTCCGCATGTATATATCCATATAAAATACTCAGAAACGTCCGGGCAGCCATTTTCTGAAACAGCACGCAGCTTCATCAGTGCAATCCGCAGGAGGAGGCGACAAGCCAATTAGATATGCTTCAAGTATCACAAGATGCCAGCCGTAGTCACCTCGGTGTACAGACCATATAATAAAACCGCTCTTGCGTGATTCGAACCACTTTCGCTCGTAACCTTTTAGAAGAACACCCTAGAAGCTACAGCACATCTGGGTTGGTGGATAAGCGGTGCAGATAAGGGAGCGATCGCAGCCAGCACTGCTGGCCGCTGCCGCCATGGTGGCTATGCTTCGACGAGGATAAAATTACCTACGGAGATTTCGACCTGCGCAAAAATCACTAGCAGCGATAATTCAGAAACATCCCTGTAAGAAACTGTGTGTGGTCTTGGGCCTTTCTCCTCCAGCCAGGAGATTGGTCAACTAGCTCTTTCCAGTGAAAATCAAAAGAGCTGCATCACTGCGATATTTATGTCCCCTTCTGTGCTTTCACTCTCTATATCAGGTGTCCTTGGACTCGCTCACACCCAGCTGCCCAAATTGATTGGTGACTCTGGGTTCCTACTGCCCACGTGGCCGTTGCACTCATTCATCGAACGCACCACGGTTTGCACAACACTAAGCTCTATATTAAACCTCAAGACTTCCACCCCTGCAGGCACCGTACGCATCTTCGAAAAACACCGAATTGATTTCCACTGATAAATTTCAGCGGATTTCGGTTCACGTACTTGCAGCGCACGTACTATAGCAGAACGTAAACTTTGTGGTTAACATTTGCACTGTAAGACTGCCTTGTTCTGCGCATACAATGCATGCAATACTTCCGATAGGTTGATTTTAAATTTATAAACAAAAGTCGCAATTAGAAATGAGAGAAAATTAAGCTACATAAAAGGTGCCCCGTGACTGCTTCTCACTGAAGGGTTGTATCCTGGGTGCGATATCCACAGTTTCTTGCACAAGCGCTTTTGATGATTTCTTGCACCTTGCGCACTTCTTATTTGCGCATGCTTGTGAAGAGAGCAAATTATTATCCGTATCGAGGAACGCGTTGTGTTATTAAATACTTCAGTTTATACGCCACTGTAAGCGAATTGTTCGACCACAACTGAAATTTGTAGACGCTTCAACGTATTAACCCTGATATCTCAATGCGATTATATTTGTTTTTCGCACGGGGTGGCACTCTCCAAAGCTGTCTCCGGCCAGTTGCGCATCTGGGATCCTCACGCCATAGCGCAGTATTGAGCGGAACGAACGAGACCTCATGTATGGAGTAGTATTCAGCACGCGTTGTTTTTGTTTAATTCACCTCTCCTGCATCTCCACCGAAAGGCACATTTCACGCGCTGCATTGAGTTCAGTAGCGATTTCTATAATGCTTTATTTCCTACTAAGAATTAATACACACACACCTCGCTTCCTGCATCCCACCATCTACGTGTGGTGTAAATAAGATGGATTGCGGGTAGGAAACAAACATTTCACCGAATATTTCTTTAATGCAGCCTAGTTTTAGTGTGAGCCTCAAAGACAGTGCACATTCTCATCGCCATTTCGCAATCTAATTCGGGCTTCAGGAAAACTGCACTGAGAAAAATTCCAAACCATATTGGTCACAGCGCTTACAGCTCGAACGTATTCCCAGCTCATTTGCGATTTTCACTGCTATGTGCAGGCCACCTCGCTTCAGTTTCTGGAAAGGTATCCACGAATGCTACAAACACGAGGAAGGTTATCATATACCGAAACAAAACGCAGCCTTGATGGTGTATTTGCTTTAATTACATCTCGCATAATCTAAGTCTTTAAATATCGCCCGAGCGACGATATCGACCACCTGGGCTTTTTATTGAGCACTGACATCGCACAGTACACTGGCATCAAGCATTTCGCCTCCATCAAAAGGCGACCTGCACGGACGAGATATCTCGAGAACCCGCCTCCTTCGGGCCAGCAGCTGAGTGCCATGAGTACGGAGCTACCGGAGCGGCTGCCACTCTAGCGTATACCAACACTCGAACAGAACGATACGGTAATACCGATCACGCCGGAATGAGCGAAAACCAATCTCATAAGGCTGAGAGCATAATTAAGAGTAGAAACAAAAGCACCACAAATCCTTCTTCGGCATTCGCAGCTGAACATGTGACGAGACGGGTGTAAATGGGGTGAAAAATTTGTTGCACATGATTAATATTTTTTGACCCTTCATCAGGGGTGAGGAGAAAATACATACCTCGTCCTTAATCTGCCCTTGCTCTCGCATTAGCTTTAAAAAAAACGGGCAAGCAGGTGATAATAAACGGACGCCGTGCAGAGCAGCGACGGATGGGTGCTCGCCAGGCGGCCACGATCAGGAAGAAGTCCATAACGCCCGCCAGCGGACAGAAAGCAAAAAAATTAACCCCTACAAAGACCCAAAGATTCATACTAAAATTCTGTTGGTTTCAATATTTTCGAATTCTAACGTGTGATGCTTCAAATGCTATCATAACTGTGGTTAAGATCATTATGAACACCCCAACGTGCCATATACGCTGCTTTTTAAACGGTGATAAAAAACTCAGATTGTCTTTCCCGTCGGCTTTTCTTTCGAAGATACCACGAAAAGGGCATTCATTTCCTTCTTGACGCTACTGCTCTGTGGTGTCGCCTGGTCAATCATGGGGTGCAATGTAGCCCATGTGCTTCGCGCGTCTGCATCTGTTCAGTTATTAGCAGCCCAGGGCTCGAGGGACGCTAGGCTGCACATGGGGTGAAGTGTTGTGGAGTATAATCCATGCGAATGTGACTTCGTCATTATCAAGAGAAGTCTGCAGGAACATGCAAGATGGAACTCACGAAGATGGACGGGAAAAAGCAGCCGAGATCACCGTGCGCAGAGTGCCGTGGGGCCTCTCCGACCCGCTGTACCAGTAGGAGCACTGCCAGAACATCGCCTGAGGCGGTGGCATAGGCGCTGAGCGGCGCAGCCAGTAACGCTTTGCGCGCAGGTGGACAGAAAGGAGGCCCATGGAAGAGGTCCCTCTCCACGTAGGCCAATGAGCCAAGCCTGGGCCGCTAGCTGCGGCAGATACGTTAATAGCCGACATGTACTGAAGCACTTTCGAAGAGAAAGAAACGGCAATTCAAGAAACGGCCAGTTCAAGTTTTCCATCGCCCCAATTTAGAAATTCAGAGCGCTCGACATTCTAAAAAACTTGTTTTTATCCTCCACCTTTTATTGGTACTTGTAATTTCCTTCTTATCGGCTCAAAAATATAATTGACGGCTCCGTCGGTTCCTCACCGGTATACAGGTCGGTGACATCCTGTATCAATTACGCTGGGCACACCGAGAGGCATTTGAATGAGTCGCCACATGCTCTTCCTTCAAGCATTCCAAAGAAGGCGACCAGAGGGCTCGCTAATGGGCCCAGATGGGAGTGCGTGGGCTGTCTGGCGCCGACAAAATTGCAGTGCAGTACACTGTTCACACACTGGCGATAATTCCCCGCCCAGGTTACGTCTCTTCAAACTGGTACGCAAGTTCCGGTACGTTCTATTGAATCTTCCGTGCGCAGCATTTAACGCGTGAAACATCATAATCTATGAGTGAAGTGGCGATTTGCCTTTGTGGTACGCAGACGGGTATGTTTTGGCTGCCACTAGCAACGATTGGAAAAACTTGGTCGCACAATTTACTTGACAACGCCAAAAGTTGCAGTTTCATATTTGAACCCAGACGCAGTAAGGCACCTTCACAAGAGAACCCAGAGCTGATGTTTTTCATAGAACATACTGGGCGTCTCGCCTAAGAGTTATCCAGGTCGTATGAGATGATGCTGCCTACACGATTGAAACCAGCTGAACGCCTTTCGGAATAACTTGGCCTACTTTTCCGTAACTTTTTTAGTATAATGAAGGCCAATTACCTAACTTCTGAACTCTTGGCATCAGGAACCATGTATGAGTGTAGAAGTCGCAAAGCGCTCAAAAATAAAAGGCTAGAAGGTTTATCCCGATCAAAACGCACGACAGAATTTACTGTCGCGTATCTGTCGCGCGACAAACTTTTATGTCGCGCGACAAGCTCTCTTGTAGTGGATTGTGTCGTGCGACAGGAGCTCGTGTCGTGGGTTCTTTCGCGCGACAAAGGTGTTTGTAGTGGGTTCTGCCGCACGACAGTCATCATTCCTGTATTTTGTAGTGCGCAGAAGGTGCCTGTCGCAGGATTTGTCGCGCGACAGGTTTCTGTCGCGGGTGCTGTCGTGTGACAGAGAGAGTCGTGCCGCGCGACAGGGCCTGCGTGCCTCGACAGAGTTGCCTGTCGCGGGTTTAGTCGCGCGACAATACAGCCTGTCGAGGTATCTGTCTTGCGACAGATACCTGTCGTGGGACTGTCTTGCGACAGATACCTGTCGCGGGTTCTGTCTTGGGACAAATATCTGTCGAGGCAAGTGTCGTGTTACAGATTGCAGTCGATGGTAATTGTGGTTTTCTACAGAAATCTCGAAATTCTGTAGCGCCATCGTGTGATAGGGATAGGCAGACATTCACCAATTTCGTGTTAAATCGCTTCCACTTTGGCGAGCCACGAAGACGATGCGAGTTGCTTTGTTCGATTGGCGACGATCATCGAGGGAATTAAATGAAGTGTTAATTCACAAACGCGACTCGAGTTTGCAACTCGCTTCCCTAGACCTAGCTACCGGCCGCACGAAAATTGGCGGGGAGGAGAGGCGCCGCTCGCAATCAATCTTCCCTTCAGTTCGCACATGACAGTGTGAGCGAAAGAAGACCATGCTCAAGAGAAAGCATATGCACCAGCGAGAATGCTAGCGGCGCCTGTGAATGAGGCAGTGCTTGCGGTAGTGGCATGCTGCGAGCCACGCGAGCGTCTTCATTCGAGTCGGCGCGAGCATGACGAATGGCGCTACCGAAGGCTGCTGTGACCTGTGCGTCTCGCAGTGTAACATACTGTACCCACTACCACATGCGGAGAAAAAGCTAAGGTCACAAATACGCGTCGCTTAACGACACGTAATAGAGTAACCTGATGGCGAAAAAGCTGGAAGATTACTCGCAGTAATCGTCCTGCTATCAGAAAGGCAGCATGTATGTTACGCACGCATGACCTGTTGCCTGTATAAATGATCAAGGCGACTCCCATATCAAGTTTCCACGTTTCAGTTTTTAGCCGCGCATGCTGCAAGATCATCATAAAATATGAAAAAAATATATATATTTTTACGACTTCGCTCATTGCTTCCACTGAAAATTTCATGACTGTGACGCAACCATCTCGCTAAATATAGAGAACAGCGTACGAAGCCTAAGGCCCAGTACAGCCTTGAGCGTCTTTGAACACGGACGCCTAAAAAGGGCGCGTGCGTGGACCGTTGCGTCGCGCCTTCGCTGTAATTTCCCGGAGGAACAAGAACCCGATTATTTGTCAGTCGACGTGGCGTTACCCCGCGGCGCCAAGGATTGGGTGGCGAGTTCTGCGACATGAAGTCGCGCCGCAAGAATTCGGTCAGTGAGTGACTTCCCCATGAGGATGTATTTGTTCGGGGATCACCCTCCGTGACCAAGGGGCTTAATTAACTCGCGCGAACTCTGCGACTGGATCCCTACTGTAAACGTGCGTTTAATGCCCATTCACACTTGCAATAGCAAAGGGCATGCGACCAGCAGTCGCTTGCGATCGGGCAGCAGCTCCACGACACTTCCTCATACCTACAAGAGTGACCTGCAGCTCGCCTGCTCGTTTGAATCTCACGTGAAATGAGAAGTCTTGGAACTGACGTCAGTCGATCGCGCGCTTTGGTTCAGTCTCCTGCGCCCTCGCGCTTCGTCCTCTAGAGTGTTCTGGTCCCTCACGCTCGGTCCACTAAAGTGTTCCTTACTATTAACAGTGTGCTATGACAACCTGAGCGAAGAGTAGAATGTCGGGGCGGTTTTGACGTGCGCCACTGCCATGCAAGCGTAAGGGCGCTCTTCTCGGGACCGGCCTGCCAGCCTGGATGCCGGCGTCAGAAAAATTCACTGGTATTTTTTGTTCACGTCCATGGGATAGAGTATCGTTAGCCAATATCGAGTTGTTGGTAGAAGCGATAACAGCAAAACAAATTTTCTCCCACAGCCGCTTCTGCTGCCCATTGCAGCTCGCCTGGCCTCTGCTAGCTCAGCTCCTGAAGGGGTCACAGAAACCGTGGGCTTATTTCACTATGACGCGGCGCTCACAGTAAAACGGTGGCGAGGGTAACACCTCAGTGCTAGCCAGTTCCGAATCGCACTCAGCTTAGGCGTCGATGTGCAATCGGCTAAGCTTAGCGACGACAAGGGTAGCTAGAGAGCAGCGCGCAGTTCGTCGGCCGGCGGGGCGGCGTCGTTGCCGAACGCTCGGCTCGCTCAATGATTGGCTCAGTAGCTTGCGAACTGAGCAGGCAAGGCTGGAAAATCGAGCAGCGAGCGTCTGTCCTGCGACTGAGCGAGACTTTATTCTCACGTTTGCAGCATAGGTGAACAAATTTAGCACACATATATGCATCGAATATCTGCATGCTGCCTTACGGCGTTTATTAAGCTCGTCCTCAACGTCACCGTTAGCGCGGAAACCGCGCATATCTTTATTTCACTACGAGACATGCTCACAGTACAACGTACGGTGAAGAGAGTAGCACCTCAGCGCTAGCCAGTTCGAAAGCACTCTCAGCTCTAGCATCGATATGAAACCTGCTAGGCTTTTTAGCGACGAATACGACATCCAGGGAGCAGCGCAAACTTCGTCGCTCGGCGCGCTCGCGGGCAGTGTCATTGCTGAAAGCTCGGCTCCCTCAATGCTCAGCAACATGCGACTTGGGCTCGCAAGGCTGGAAAACTGAGCAGCTAGCGGCTGGACTGCGACTGAGCCCTCGTTTGCAGCACAGGTAAACAACTTTTAGCGCACATACGTTTGGAATACCGGCTTCGTTGCGGCCACCTTAAGGTGATTCTTACGCTCGTCATCGACGCCATCGTCACCGCTCGTGACGCACTGGCTGAGAACTACAATTCGAGTGCGTGCTAAAACAAGCTGCTCGTATTTCTCGGAACAATCTGAACTCGAAAACACAGTTGCTTCTATCGGCTTCCATGTGGGCTCTTGCTCAATTGTGAAAGTACACGCGCGAACAAGATGCGGCGAGTGCGAGCCGCTGTTGCGTATCAGCTAAAGTGTGACGCAACTATCGGCGTAGTTTCGTAAAGCAGTTGATATCAAAGTAATCCGCTTGAACGGGTCACAGTTAAGCTCTCAGTTTCATGTAAATCTCCGTCGAGCATGCCCGCGTCAGTCAAAGTAATGCATCGCAGCTGCTCTCAGTCCTACCGCTCACGTCCAACATATCCTTGATATGCACCAGCTTGAGATACGGTGCATTTCTTTGCCCTTTTTGTCGCAATTAGGAGATTTTAGCTGGCAGCAAACGAAATTTCATTCCGTCAACAGCGTCGTCTGCGCCGTCGTCTGCTTCGTCGTCTGCTAGGACATCCGGGGCACCCTGGGTGATGGGATCACAGGATCGCAGCTTCTACAAAAGTCAAGTCAACAAAAGTATTTAAAAGTGCTTTAGTGTTCACACTTAATAAAAAAATCAAGGTTATTTTTGTTCTAAACATAATTTAAATATTAGTAGTAAAAAAGCGCATTTTAGTTGCAGTTTTTCAACGACGCAAAAACAAGGGCAAAGCCGCTTCCGCCGGCGCCATGGCATGCGTGCGTTGTTTCACGTTTTGTGTTATTTGGCTTTTCATGGCATTGTTTGAGTGTTTGTGCGGCGGACATGTGTGAAGAACAGAAGCGTGTTTTGGAAGCCAACGACGAGTATTACGCCCAGTCAACATCGGTGTGTTTGGACGGGCAAAGCCATGAAGAAAGGCAGCGCTACGACGCCTTGTCACCTGGAAAGGCAATGAAGACGACGGCGTGGTTTTACTAAGCCTGGATGAGCTGCTTGATCGGTGAGTCCCGTCAACGCTTCTCTATTACTGATCTGTATTCGCACGCGTTATTAGTGTGCGGCTATATAGGGATGGCAGTGGAGACAGTCTGCGTGCGGTTGCCTCAGCTATAATGCGTTGCCAGAAAAGCACGGGCGTATAGCCTGCGTGATAAGTGTTGCTTCATAGTCTATTTCTGCGTTTAGTACTCAGGTGCCGTGGTAAATAAAAATGCCACCAGAGATCACAGCAGAGTTATGCGGTCGCTTGGCAGCGCTGCGAAAAACTACAATGTTTACTACATTCAACTGGCATGGATTTGTACAGCGTAGAAGACGACGATCAGTGCCGCGGGTGAGAGCGCTTTTGCTTGGACAGCTGACAACAGGCAAGGGAACTGACAACGGACGATTTTGCTCGCGGCTGGTACCCATCGGGTGGATTTGTGCTATTTAGAAGATTATTATGAGCGGCAGTGCTGCGCGATGAAGCACTCGCGCTAGGCGAACTGCGAATCGACGCCGGATGATTTTGCTCGGTGTTGGTGCTAATCGGATCAGTGCTTCTTAATATTCGTCATGCAAATTTTTTCGAAGACAGTGATCGCATGTGGAAGGCTGGCGCAGATTTACTAGTCATTTGTAAACTTTTTATCTGTGCTTCCCCATTGGAACAGAATTTGGCAATATTATGTCAGTTAGGTCGTTCTTGTGTCTTCCCTGAACTGTAGGCGTCCATGCTTCCTCTCCTTCAGGGCACTGAACTGTTGGGGATGCAACTGCACACTTATTTGGGATTTCAAGCTTTTTGCTGTATGCCTCGCTTATGCGGCCCGCTTTCAGGTCGTTCGCAATTGGTGATGGTTTGTTATTCATTTTCACTTTCTCTTATTTATTCTTGGTTGACTGCCGGCAGCAGTTCTCGGCGCTCGGAACTGTTCCCAGGCACGGAACCCTACCCACAGACCTCCCTGCACCACACTCACCAGTGTTCTTCGGTATTTTTTTTTTTCTCTTGCCCCTACTTCCATTGCCACTCGACAAATGTTTTGCTGTTTTTATTTGTGTGCAGATTTGTTAAATGCACTGCTAATTTTCGTATCATGCTCAGTTGTGACGTGAGATATTGGGCTCCTTGCTATTGAATTCATGCCTTTTCCATTCTCTCTTCTCATTTATGCAAGGTAAACTGGTCGACTGGTTGCTACGTTCAATTTAAGAATACATTAGATGCTGGTGCAAGGCACCCTAATAGTAATTAACTAAAGCCTGCGCATGCTATATTCGAATAGTTGGGCTCTTTTCATCATGCATAAAAATAAAGCGGTATTCCAGCCAGCTCATCTTTCATTGTGGTTATGACAGTCATGTAAATGTACTCAAAGAATGTGTATGGGTGTTTCACATACAATCTCCTTATTTATTTTGTCATGGGCCACCTCATTGCTTTTTGTGTTCCTATATTAATACCTTATTTTAGTTTCTGAAGCAGTCGACAGTTTGTTTTGTTGTCATTCATGACATTGTCACTGGCACTGACAGCTGTTGGTTGGGACGTATTTATCTGCAGTTGCCAGCTGCCAGCATCTGCTGGGCCATGCGTGCTTCCTGCCTTCAGCTGTGCCATCCCTCCAAGCCATTCATGGTAATTTTCTTTTTCAGTTACGCATACCTTACCTGCCTGTTTTGAAAAATATTTTCAACATAGGCTCACTGCTGTGTTTAAAAATGCATGCAGAACTCTACATGCACTTTACAGCAGTACCTCAGCTTATTACATGAACTGCAAATTTGTACGAAATATAGCCGCACATGTAGCTCTTGACACTGCGCTGTTATTATAAAGCTGAGCCTGCTTCAGGTGCAGTGACTATTCCACACCTGTTGCCTTTTATGCATGTGTGTCCTCTAAAAGGGCCAAAATGTTCGTTTATCTTTTAAAAACGTTGTGCTGTACAATAATACTTTAATGGTATTTCTTGCTTGTACACTGAAATGTCAGTCAGTAAAGTAACATTGTATGATGACACCAAATCTTGCGTGGCATAGCATCCTTGCAGTGTACTTGGCAAGCTCCTGTCAGCGCAGATGTATTGCTGGTTTATTGCTGTAGCATGTGGTTTTACTGTACAGTTTGTACCTCTACGTTCTTGAAAGTATCCTTGAAAAATTTAAAATTGGTTTTTGAGGCAAGTGACAGAGTAACTGTCTCACATCTTGATAAGCACCTGAACCATGATGCAAGGGAAGGGATAAAGGAGGGAGTTAAAGAAGAAAAGAGGTGCCGTAGCAGAGGGCTGCAGAATAATTTTGGCCACCTGGGGATCTTTATCCTGCACTGACATCAAACAGCATGCAGTTTAGCCTGTGTTCACTTGGGCCCGCATAAAAAAAACGAGCAGACCTTCTTAGAACTAACATTTCATTGCACCAGCTAATTTGTAGTTTTCTGTCAAAACTACAGTGATTTCAGTGACCTGAAATCAACGGTTTGTTTACTTTGCACAACCCACATACCCTGAACAAGATGTGATGATGCTAGATGAGGTGACCCTCTCTGCATAGCAGCGGGTTGGTTCAGGAAATGCGAAGACTCATGGAGAACCGCTCAGTTATATTTGATTTCATGTTATTGTAGTATTAGTGGTGAGTTGTAGTATAAGTGATGAATTCTTGCAAATGATTGAGGACATCAGTACTCAGTGTGCAAATGAGAGCTAAATCAATACTTAATAATCAGGAAAGAGGCCATTTTATGAAATGCAGTAAGGTACTGGAAGTCGAAACAGAATACACCTCGGCCAGGTCATGCACAGATATAGAGCATTTGAAAGAAATGGTTGGGAGAAAAAGAAAGGGGTTTATTGCCTTAGGCATGCACTCAGAAGTTACGAGCAGCACCTTGCAGTATGCTCAAAAAGAAATTTTAAACTGCTTTGCCTTTGCTAAGCTGTCGGGAAAAGTGGGGTACGCTATAAAAGGCTTAAAATTGAGAACAGTGCGCTGAACCACTCAGGAAAATCATAGGGTTAATGATAAGAGATTGGGAGAGAACTGAGTTGGTTGGAAATAAATGCGAATTAAAATCTGAGCGGGAATCATAAATGGACATAGGCAGGACATACATATTTTAAAGAAGCTGGCTATCCTTTTGGATAGTGGAGTGGTTACTCACAGCAGGAAATTGTGCTCTTGCCTTCATTTTATGGACATATGCTTTGTGTCTTACATCTCTTGGCCTGCCATAGGCAGCATATGCTCATAATAAATTTTTACCTGTCTAATTATGTGGCATAGGGAGAATTGAATTATATAACCTCATCAATGCACACCCTCTCTGAAGTGAACTTTGTCAGCCCCGTCAGTCACCACATTGATGCATGTCACCCCAAATGGGAGCCGTCATGGTGGCTGAGTGGTTATTGTACTTGGCTGCTGACCCGGAAGAGGCAGGTTCGATTCCAGCCAGTTTTGATTCCAGCTGTACTATTCTCATTTCAATGGAGACGAAATGCTACAGGCCTAGGTACCGTGTGATGTCAGCACACCTAAAGAATTTTCCAGTCCTCTACAATAGCGCCCTGTATAGCCTGCGCCGCTTTGTGGCATTAAACCCTTTAAAACCAAGTAAAGTAATGGATACATCATTTCCAAAAATTGTTTATTATTTTCTAAACGTTAACAATTTTCTGCACCTGTTTTCCTTCGTCTTTCCCTCTTATTTCCTTCCTCATGCTGAGTAACAGGGCAGTGATTTTAAGTGCCAGCTAAATATTTTGTTAATTTCATTAGTAAACTTTCTCTGTCTCTCTCTATTGCTTTGCTTTTTGTATCGGCAGTATAGTATTATGCAGAAATATGTCAAGCTTAGATCCAAGAGATATGGCCTAGATTTTAAGTTCTATAGTCAACCACACATTACTTATTACGCTATCGAGGCTTTTTTTTTGGCATGTGCTACCTGGTACAGAACTGATGTGGCCTACAGCGGTAAATATCGTTTGAATGTGCATAAATTGAATAGGAAGGCAAATTTCCCATTTGCCTATGTAAATAGATTGGGCAGTCATCATGTGCTCACAAAGCTCATAAACTTTTCTGTTTCCAAAACTTTCTGTAAAAGGCGCTGACTCACTGAAATACACTGCAGTTACTTTTGCCTAATCCTGATATTATTTACTGAAGATTGGTTTGAGGGAAAGTCCACTGAGCTCGAATGAGTGCACGGCAGCTTGTCTTTGTCCAAAGTATTTGGAGAATAATGAATTTTGTTACCTGGCAGAGATAAAGCAAGGATGGCAGTGTTTTGTAATGTCCACAGGGAATTCTTCCAAAGCCCAGTATGCATGTAATTCCTTTCTTTTTGTGCAACGTAAAACGTCTTCCCTTTACACTCATGGTTGAAACAAAATGCTGAATACTTCACCACTCAAAAAATGAAGGCCATTGTGCTGCTCTACAGAATATCAGGCTGCAGCGGTTGTTGCGAGGCAAATTCACAAGGTTGTCATCATCATCAGCCTGACTACACCCACTGCACGGCAGAGGCCTCTCCCATGTCTCTCCAATTAACCCTGTCCTTTGCCAGTTGTGGCCACCGTATCCCCACAAACTTCTTAATCACATCCGCCCGCCTAACTTTCTGCTGCCCCCTGCTACGTTTGCCTTCTCTTGGAATCCACTCCATCACTCTTAAGGACCACTGGTTATCTTGCCTTTGCATTACATCTCCTGCCCAAGCCCATTTCTTCCAAATAACCCACGTTTTTTCGCACCTATTTGTCAGGCTCCGCGTTTTTTTCTCACCTCTTCGTCAAGCTGCGAGCCACTTGCACGCTCTACAAACCTATTTAAAGTACATTATCCAGCATTGTTGCCATGGAGTGTGTAGTGCTAAAACAAAAAATAATACAATAGCTTATGATCTGCTAGAGCAACAGAATTCCAAGAGTTTGAGAAGGGCAGTGGGAGAACTAGCAAGGCGGGATAGCAAAATTCGACAAGCAGCGGACAGGGATCCTTGTAGAGGACAGGCAAATTGGAGACTTCTGGAAGGGGCTGTAGACTTAAGTGCACCTAGCTCGCCTTGTGATGCAGTGTATAGGGCCCTTTGTTTTTGAGTAAAACTGGTTTCTTCTTATTGTTGCATTCCAGAAAGATTCATCAAGATTGGGTTAAACCCATCTTCGCGTGCAAATGTGCCTGTAAGAAAGTGTAGTTTGATAATGCATGAAGCTAAAGAACCACTGGGGTGTAGTGGATACGTCTCGTATTTCTTCGTAGCTATATTGTTTAAACAGTGCTGGCTATTTTAATTCCTTTTTATTGCTCGTCGAGTTGCATAAAATTTTAGGATAAATTGAAAACTGCAGGTAGGTTTAATTACAATAATTATACCCGTATTTATGAAGCTCTGTTCGAAGAGAGGTCCACATTTTGTGTGCATGCTTTGAATTTGATTATTTTCACACTGCAAAATGGAGGACAGGTCTGCTGTGCGAGTTTTTTTGCAATGAAGCGAGAGCAACTGGTGCGGAATGCTTGTTACTGTGTCGCCCTGCCAATATTTCTAGAACCCCTGGGACCACTGAGCTTGTGAGTATCTATGACTCAAAAGCTCGGAGCTGATTGCCCGTTCCGAGGTTGTCTGTATTAACCGGTGCAAGGCCAAGGGCTCATAGCTAACAAGCATATGACACCATAGAACTAGATGCAGTCAGGCTGGGATTGTGCAGTATGTCAGTGTTAACGAGGTCGTGATAAACGAGGTTTACTCTGCGAAGCTAGTGTGAAATAATAATTGTTCTTATGGAAAATATCGTTTTTTCTTAGTCATTGCAGCAATGCAAGAATATCAAATCTGATATCTCTCACTCATCACTCTATGTTTCAGTTTCAAGGGACCAAGAGTTGCGTGGAAGTCGGGCAAGCCACAAAGTTGCGTGCGGCTTGAGCCAGCAACCAGGAGCAGGCTGGGAATTTGCGAATTGCCAGTGGTATTCACTCAGTCAAGCAGGCTTTACTGTAAGTACAGTGTTTTCGCCATAGCATTTCTTTGAAAAGTACACATTGAGCTTGAATAGGGCAAGCTGTCGGTCTAGTTGGTGCTGATCTTTTGTGGTTGACAGAGCTTAGAAACACAGACTGGGGTCAGAAAGAAAGAATATGAGGGCACAGGTGCTGACTACAGATTTATTCCAGAATCACCGAAACACTGCATATATAACCAAAACACAGGTGCCAACAGGTGGCAATTTTATGCACTCGTAACAAGTGATATGGCCAATAGTGGGAAAACAACACAAACTAGAAACAGAAACCAAGACTATAGAGCAGGGAAGGATGAAACCATAACAAGGTTAAAGGAATAGTTTTAAGCAAGTCAATTTTAAGACCACCAGCACGTGAAACAGTGGAAGGGTTTGACCAAAAGTTTTAAGTACTGGTCTGATAACACGGAACTAAAAGACTACATGCAAACACAGATCAAGGGCAGTGAAATAAAAGTAAAATGGCAAGAAAAAACATGCCGTGAAAAGAAAATGGTGATTGGGCAAGCAAACAAGAATTGGTCTACAAAGGTGAAGTGAGCTAAAAAACTGAAAGAATAAAAGGGGAATAAATGCACATGAGCAACAAAGGTGAAGCCAAGAATTAACATGGCTAAAGGAGGAAGATGAGCTACTGTAAAAATGACAGAGATAAAATATCAAAATATGAAATTCAATTAGTAATAAAGATAAAAGCAAACAAAAACACGAAAATAGAGGAGTTGGCAGAAAAGTCAAGGCATGCAAGATGTTTATAAAACCAGGGCTAGGTCAAACAGATCCTGAAGAAAGGCAATCTTTTTTTCCGAGGGTGTTCTTGCCCATTAATCCTCGAGCCTCAAAATCCCGGCGGCTCCCACCAGTTTGTCATTTCAGCTTATTCTGGTGCTTTTTTAACACAATGACACTTTTTTGAACACGGGTAGCATGGCTTTTTTCGGTCACAGTTTTGGCAATGGACTTGCAGATTTAGAAGGACGTGCTTGTAGGCCAGTTGGTTGGTAATCGTTAGAAAAACCGCAAAACAGGATGGGACAAAGGCAGGCGAAACACAAGGTGGTACGACAACTGAACATTTATTGAAGAAATGAGTGCTCATATGGATCAGTTGCGCATGTAATCTGCAAACAATCGTTGCAAAAACAACCTAGGGAGGGAAACAAATTCTAATTCTTTCTGAAAAATGGACACAGAAGGCATGCTATCCCACCTATCTGGCTTCGACCTCAGGATGGCAACAGCCTTGAGAATTTCTTTCCAACTGGCCCTTTATTCATCCAATAATAATGTGCAGTTCAGTTTAGGTTAACAGTCTTTACAACTGGGACAGTGGACAGGCAGGCAAGATCGTCCGGGCCTACCCAAGGAATGCTAATACTCTTGCAAGGGAGTGTTTCACCATCTACCAATTTGGCCGGTATAAAATCGACCACAGCTGAGAGGAATCGTGTACACCACCCCCGTTGCACATGGCATGAGGCATTCAAAAAGTACCGCCAACGGGCATGTTGTACAAGATTCCCCTCAGCTGTGGCCAGTTTTATATCGTCCAAAGTGGTAGATGTTTACACATTTGTTTGCAAGAGTATGCGTGTTCCTTGAGTAGACCCGGAGGCATTTGCCGTCCCACTCACTGTCTCATTGTAGACTGCTATCCCAAACTGAACTGCACACAGATTATTGGATGAAGAAAGGAGCAGTTGGAAAGAGAAATTCTCGAGGCTGTTGCCATCTTGAGGTCGGAGCCAGATAAGTGTGTCAGCACGCCTACTGTGTTCATTTTTCAGGAAAATTAGCGTTTCTGTCTGTGTTTCCCCCGGTTGTTTTTGTTTCGTTTTTGAGCAGGTGATTGTCATATTTGCTCAGCTCTATGGTTGCCATTGAATTTTTTGCCTCTTTACGATTGTTTGCAGATTACACACGTGACTTGTCTGTATAAGCACTGCTGTTCAATAAATTTTCAGTTGTCAGTACGGGCTTGTGTTGTCACCTGCCTCTGTGTGATAGTTTTGTGGTTTTGCTCTTTCCGACTGGCAGATTCCCGAGAAATGTACCCGATAAATCAATCTTATGCTCCCTTATCCTTTCATTGATGCCAATGTATACCTTGCCGCAAGACAAAAGGATTGATTAAATGCCCTCCGTGCATGGCGCTAAGGGTTTTCTGTGCTGCGTGGTGCAGCGTCTTTTTTTTTCATTTAGGATTCCGCAACTGCAATAGGTGCTAGGGGGTCAGAAAAGGCAATGTCTACTCCTGCTTTCTCTCCGATTTTCTGAAGGTTCTGTGAAATTTACCTTTAGAAAAATCGAGAGATAGAGTAGATGCTTTTTTTGCTGCCGCCCCCCCCCCCCATCACCTATCACACCTCTCTAGGATCGTCAATGAAAAAGAAAAAAGAAACAGGCTGCACTGCATTGCACAGAAACCCTTAGTGGCATGCACAAGAAGTGCTTTCTCAATCCCTTTTTCTTGCTGCAAGGTATACATTGGCATCAATGGAAGGCTAAGAGAGCATTACACTGATTTATCGGGTACATCTCTTAGGTACCTGCAAGTCCACTGCTTATAATGGGACGCAAAAAAGCCATGCTGCCCAAAGTTCGAGAAAGCCACTGTGTTAATAGAGCCCTGTAATAAGCTGACGCAATGCAATGGTGGAAGCCGCAGAGATTTTCAGGCTCCGGGGTGAATGTAAAGAACACGCTTGGTTTCACTCGGAGGATTGCCTTTCTTTGTGGACGTACTTGATCTAGCCGTGGTTCTACATGTGTGTTACATGCCTTGCCTCTTCCGCCAACTTCCCTCTTTTGGTATTTTTCCTTGATTTTTGCCTTCATACTGGTTATTGAATTTCACTTTTTTTATATTTTATCTCTCGGCTTCACTGTACGTCATCTTCCACTTTTAACCATCTTAACTGTTGGCTTCACCTTTGTGGCTCATGCGCGTTTTTATTCCCTTTTTATCCTTTTAATTTTTAGCAGACTTCACCTTCGCTTGTTGCTCAATTCTCGTTTGCTTACCCAATCACCATTTTGCTTCTATTGCGTGTTTTTTCTTGCCATTTCTCCTTCATTTTTTTTTTCACTGCGCTTGGTCTGTGTTTGTGCATAAGGTTTTTTAGTTCCATTTTATAAGACCAGGTCTTAAATATTCTTTTGGTCAAACCTATCCACTGTTGGCAGTCTTTTAAAAATGACTTGCTTATAAATTTTTCTCTCACCTTGTTCTGGTTTTATCCTGTGCTGTGTCCTCTGGTTTTTGCTTCTAGCTTTTGTTGTTTTTTCACTACTTCTCATACCACTTCTTGTTACCACGAGTGCATAAATCGCTGCGTGTTGGTGCCTGTGGTGTGGGCATTTGTGCAGTATGTCGGCAGTTCTGGAAAAAGTTTAGGTTCAGTGCCTGTGCCATCGTCTTTTTTGTTTCTGTCCCTTGTCTGAGTGCTGTCAACCACAATCGGTGCATTGAGCTGACTGCTCTGCAGCCACCCATGTGTATGCAATGAAGTGGCTTCAAGAATAATGAAGTACACAAAAAAATTGATTGCTTAAAATTTCTGGTATGTTTTTTAGGAAAACATTTGGCATTTAAAGGGATAAGAGTGCTCTGAAAACCTAAAAAAATTAGTATGTGCTTCTTGGGGCCTTTCCTCAAATTTCACATCACCTTGTAGCGTTATGCAAGACATTCAAGTTGTTACCCACAGTTTACTTTTTTGTTGCCCACTT
Source organism: Amblyomma mixtum (assembly GCF_055824585.1). Lineage (NCBI taxonomy): Eukaryota > Metazoa > Arthropoda > Arachnida > Ixodida > Ixodidae > Amblyomma > Amblyomma mixtum. The sequence goes on along the minus strand of NC_143014.1, from coordinate 228,055,179 downwards.
ATTGGCTGCCGCCTTCTTTGGGAGGCAGTGTCATGGGGTTTGGGAGACAATCTGATTCCTGTGTGTTGGCCTGAAGTGCAAGCTTTTGGATGTGGGGAGCAGGTTCACGGTGCCAACTTTTGGCTGTAACTACAGTTTGGCCATGACTGTTAGTCCTTTTCTGTGATGCAGTGTCATTTATGTAATGCATAATTTGATGATGAAGCAGTCTCAGGGGTTGCGGTGCTCAGCTGTTGACTTCAAAGACACAGGATCGATCCTGGCCGCGGCAGTCGCATTCTGATGGAGACAAAATGCTGGAAGCCTGTGTACTGTGCGATGTCAGTGCACGTAAAAGAACCCCACGTGGATGAAATTATCAGAGCCCTTCACTCTGGCATCCCTCATAGCCTGACTCACTTGGGACATTAAACCCCATAAATCCAAATCCATTTTCGTACTTCTCAGCTTCGCCGCTGGCCTCTGCAGGCCAGCGAAACCTCCCACAAGTTGACGAACGGCAGTTTTTACACCATTCGTAAATGCCTACATAGACACTACATCATTGGTGGCAAAGGTTGCCAGATGTGCAAGCGTTTCCGGTAGTTTTTCTCTGTTGCTTTCGTCAGGCAGCTTGCAAAAGATGTTTTACTAGGCTAATAAACGGTGAGGTTCTTTGTGTTCTTAAGGTGGTGCAGCGTGATAAAACAGACACTTAATAGCCATGCCATGCTTTTTTGTAGCCAAAGGCAATTTTTCGCCTTATTCTCATCTTCATTTGCCGTTCATGCTTTCTCGAGGGACGGCAGTTGGAAGGTCTCTAGAGCAGCTCCTTGTCTGAAGAAATGCCGAGTGGCATTCTTCAATCCTAACTGCCCATCAAATGGAAGAGCAGTTGTTTTCTCCACTCCACAGAGTGGAGACGGAGTATCGAGTTGAGGCGCACTTCTGAATTCGGCGGTTAGCCTTTCATAGGCAGCAGAGATGTGCAGTAAACTTTATTCGCTGTTAATCTTCCAGATAAACACTAAATCCTCCTCATTCCTCATCAGTGCACACACTGTGTAAGAAACTTTGTCACTCCATTTGTCACCACTTTGATGTATGCCATCCCTAATTCAGGGGCTGTATAATCTTTGAAATTTTGTTGAAATTGCTTGAAAACCTTTGCAATTTCCTGCACCTCTCTTTTTCCCCCAAGTCCCAAACCTATGCAGAGTGCAAGTGGGTTTTTAAACTCCAGCTAAATTTTGTTATTCATCAAAGGGCTTTTCTCTCTACTGCTTTGCTGGGTGTATCTGAAGTATAATATTATGCACCAGTGTGTGAAGCTTTGTTCCCAGAGCTATTAGCCCGAGGTAGTAATTTTAGAGCATTGTGTTGTGTTCTGAGCCTGGTTGCGTTTTAAGCCTCAGAGTTGTGCTGATTCCGCGGATAGAACCCATGATGGCAGCCTCCAATGCAGCAGTGTATCCCAGTAGTTGCCATGGGAGCCGAGGTGGTTACATAATGGAGTAAAATAATAGCAGGTGGCAGTGTGATGCTCGAGCACCACAGCTCGAAACTAAACTATATCGATCGGTATATGTATATCTGTCTGGCAGGCATTAAAGTCTGGCTGCTTAGTCTCGACATTCGTGTAAAATTTGTGTGTGAACCGTTTGGCATGAATGTACCAGATGGTGTCATACGATTCAGCCTGTCGTGCAGCATAAACTTACTAGTTAAGTTAGAGCCTATCTCGCAGCACGGATTCGAACTGACAACCTATGTTAGGTGTATGAATGCTCGTTATTCGATCACTGCATCAGCATCTCATTTTTTTATATTCAACCACACTAACATTACTTATTGCCCCATCTGTGCAGATTCCATCTGGCACTATTTGAAGCTGAAGGGTTGCTCAGCTGAGGATCTCCAAAAGCGCCACAAGAAGGTCCCGCGCTATGGCACAAAAGTGCTGTGACCTGTGACAGTAAGTAGCTGTTCAAGCCAATAGTCTCTTGTTATATGCATGAATAGATTGGGTAAGCTCATGTGCTTACAAAACTCGTAAACTTGACTGTATTTCCTAACTGTCTGTATGGTACACTTAGGCACTGGAATAACCTGCAAATCTCACTGGAATTTGCCTACTATAGTGAGATACTGCTTTACCCAAGTTCTGCTTAAGGGTAGACGACTACTCAGATGACGCACAGAAGATTATATTTATTAAGAAGATTAAGATTATAGTCACCTCTTTCATTGAATGTGTGTTTGTTTTTTTTGAAATGCGGCATTGCTAACCTTATAATTGGAGTATTTTACCGTCCTCCTGACATGCGTGACGGTTTTGCTGAAGAATTGCATCGCATATTAGGTGAAGTGTGTGCACGTTTCCCGAATTCTATTTTACTCATTCTCGGTGACTTTAATTTTCCCAACATTAGCTGGGATATGTTGTCTGCCCCTCCTAGTGACAAAGAAGCCCATGCCTTCATACAGACGTGTCTCGACTTTTCGTTATCTCAAATTATCTCTCAACCTACTCGGTCATCGGTGCATTCCTCAAACATTCTGGACCTCTTCCTAGCCAGTGACCCAAATATTTGTTCAGATATCATTCATCATGAAGGCCTTTCCGATCACGACATTATCACCGGGCACATCAACTATCTGCTCAGCGAAAGAACAACTGTTCCAAAAAAGATAAGATGCTACAACAGGGCTAACTTTCACAAAATGAACTCCGAATTAACCACCTTCTCAGTGCAATACCTTTCTGATTGGTCCTCTCATTCTGTTAAGGAAAACTGGATGTTGTTCAAAACTACACTTACTAACCTCATCAATGATTGCATTCCTCTTATATCGATAAAGTGCAACCCAAGTGTACCCTGGTTTGATCTCAGGCTTCGTAGAGTTAATAATAAGAAAAAACGTCTGTACAGACAAGCCAAAGCGCATCGAACTACTCATTCCCTTGAAAGGTATAAGCAAAGCGATAAAGAATACCAAGTATTACTAAAAAAAAACCCGCAGGGAATTCTTCAGCAATGTTTTGCCAACAATCGTCACCAATAACCCACGTAGATTCTGGCGCGTTATTAATCCCCGCAGCTCTGATGACATTATCCTTACTGACTCGAATAACACTCCAATTCCTGCACCCGAATGTGCTCAGATGTCTCTTTCAGCATTTTCATCTGTATTTACTTTAGAAGACATCGCTACAGCTCCCATCCTAGATCAATTTCTTGAGGTTTCTATGCCCAATTAGTTATTAATGACGAAGGAATTAAATCCCTCCTGAATAATGTTAAACTAACTTCTAGCTCTGATCCTCTGGGCTTTAACAACAAGATTCTTAAAAAACATTTCTGAGAGCGTTTATCCAGTATATTGTCATCACTCTTTTCTCAGTCATTATCAACTGGATCGATTTCTAGCGATTGGCGCATAGCTAAAGTAATACCCATATTCAAATCTGGTGACCACTCTAATCCTCTCAACTATCGTCCAATATCCTTAACTAGCTCCATATCTAAGCTAATGGAACATGTTGTTTACACTAATATTATCAGCTATCTTGAGCACCACAACATCATATTCAAATACCAGCATGGATTTCGAAGGGGTTTCTCATGTGACACTCAACTTTCCGGCTTCACTTACGACCTCTTTTCATCAATAGACGCAGGCAAACAAGTCGATGCGCTATTCCTTGACTTTTCTAAAGCATTTGACCGGGTCCCCCATTACAGACTTTTGCTCAAACTAACCCACTTGAACATTCATTCCGATGTTATTGCCTGGGTTAAAGCTTTTCTTGCATGCCGATCTCAGTTCATTTCTGTCAATAATCATCTTTCGTCCTCCTCACCCGTTTCGTCCGGTGTTCCCCAGGGTAGCGTTTTGGGTCCTTTACTTTTTCTAATCTTCATAAATGACTTACCCGCCTGCGTATCATCCAAAATCAGATTATTCGCTGATGATTGTGTTATATACCGTAGCATTTCTAACGACTCTGACCGCCAATCTTTGCAAACTGATTTAGATTCCATTAGTAAGTGGTGTTCTTCTTGGTTAATGACCCTTAATTCCTCTAAAACTAAACTTGTCTCTTTCACTCGCAAGTCTTGTCGCATCCCAACATCTTACTCTCCTTAATAACCCGGTTGAACTTTCTACTTCCTACAAGTATTTGGGACTACACCTTCAGTCTAATTTAACATGGAATTACCATCTTAGCCATATTCTTGCAGCTGCTAACCGCTCTCTGGGTCTTCTAAAACGTAACCTTAAACAAGCGCCTTTCCACCTGAAAAAACTAGCATATGTTACCTTAATACGGCCTAAAATCGAATATGCGTCGGCCATCTGGGACCCGGATCAAGCATACCTTATTGATGACTTGGAATCTTTGCAAAACCGTGCCGTTAGATTCATCTTTTCTGATTATTCTCGTCATACTAGCGTCACCGCACTAAAGGCTAGCGCCGAACTTGATACGTTATCACATCGCCGCAAACTATCACGCTTGACCCTTTTCCATAAACTTTACCATCATGTTCTTCTCCATGACGATTTTTTTCAATCACCTGAATCGTTTTTTCCACGTCGCGACCACCCGCTGAAAGTTAAACGCATATCATGCCACACTTCTTCGTTTGCTAACTCTTTCATACCACGTACTATAGTCGACTGGAATAATCTTCCATCACACATCGCTTCTGAACGGGATCTTAATAAGTTTCAGGACCTTCTTACCCAAATGTCTGTTTAGCTTCACTAATTGATTGTACCACATGCTGCATTCAGCTTTTTTGTTATTTTGTTTTGTTCCTGCGGTTGTTATGCGTCTAAAACACTATCTGTTCTTTTTTTTCTGTAAATTACAATGTATACTACAGGTTTTTGTTTATTTCTTTTGTTTTCTACATGTGCTTTCTGTTCTTATGTATAGCACATTGGCGCTTGCTCAATATTATTTTGTGTTGCGTGTCATTGCTCCCCCCTATGTAATACCCTCGATTGAGGGCCTTTAGGGGTTTATTGAATAAATTGAATAAATAAATTATTGAATAAATGAACCAGACTGTTACAGCACTTATGGACCACATTAGCAGATGGATAAAAGCAAGGATCAGGAGTGTTTTGTAGTGTTCACGGGGCATTATTGAAGATAGCATCCTTGTGATTATTTTCTGGTCATCTAAAGTAAACTATCTTCCCTTTGCGCTCATGTTTTGAGACTGTTCTGAGACGGCGCGCAGCCACGCTTTTCAGCATGGAAGAGGCGGCTTTAGACAAGGCAGGCGAGCGCTCTGTTCCTGCACGTTATGTAGATGTCGGATGAATCTCGAAAAAATTGTATGAACGACGCGCCAGGAATATGACTACTCCAACCCTTCGGAGATGTGCAGCGCACAGTATACGGCCGTGCCAGCGACATGTCTTTCTGTTCAAACTTTCTCTAGAACCGCTGTCACTACGCAGAAGCAGGTAGCAGTATCTATCTGTACTAAGAATTCGTATCTCAAAGGAAAAAAGAAAGCGCAATGTTCACCTTTGGCACGATTTCTGCAGTGATGTGCGTTCTGCCGGCTGACAGTACACCGCTTGCTTGGCGTTGTAGGCCTAACCTGTGCTTTACTCAAGCTGTAGCGGGAAGCGCTTTTGAACTAGCCACCAGTGATCACAGAAATGTCTACTTTTTTTACCGCCTCTACAATAACTTTATGGTGGTTTATTTCCCCAACGTCTTCGTAAGTCAAGCGCGCGGAAAAACGGGCCAGGCGGACCGCCTCGCACTGATAGATGCGGGTTGCATGCACGGACTCAGTCTGAGCCATTGGCAGAACCGTCATTACAGGTCATGATGAACTTGGTCACACGTTGCATGCACGTCTGCATCTTGATTTCTTGGTTGACGTCACTTCTGTGATGTCAGCTTGGTTGACGTCACTTCTGTGACGTCAGCTTGGTTGACGTCACTTCTGTCAATAAAGTGCTCTGCATGCCAATGTCTCACCCATTCCGGACGGTTCCCACCAGCCATCGTATGAAGCGGGGTGTGCATATTCTTCAGTTGTATAATTGAGGCTTTTAATGCATTATTCCTATGGGTTTACGTCGGGCCCGTGCCAATTTGATGTTAAATGTGGATCGTTGCATGAAAAGGGAATGCATAATCAAGATTCCACTATGACTTTTGTAACATTTGCATGCGTTTGTTGTGTATGCATACTATATATATCACTGTTCTTTTTCTTCACCTAGGACAGTCTGAACAAGAGAGACCTGCTGAAGAAAAATTCTGTATATATGTAATAAATAGTCAATTTGCTCCAAATGAGGTGTTTTTGTGCCTGGCTGTACTGCAGGAATGCATGGAATGTTCAGAGTGAGACTGGTGCTCTGTAGCTGCATATTAATTGACAAATAAAGCGTACTTAGTAATGACTACAGGAATACAACACACTACACAAATGCACTACAGAAGGCAGACTACAGAGATACGACACTACAGAATTACGTCACTACAGAAGACAGACTACAGAAATACTACACTACAGAAGACAGACTACAGAAATACTACACTACAGAAGACAGACTACAGAAATACGACACTACAGACTACAGAAGACAGACTACACAAATACTACATGCCCAAAATACGACAGACTACAGAAGTTTTCTGTCGTAAATTCCTGTAGTGCGTTTTGACTGGGATATCACATTGCGGTATACGTACATACTCTTTTTACTGGATTTAGAAAACGCCCGTGGGATAGAAAGGTTACCACTGGGCTCCCGTGGGCGCTCTCCAAAAACGAAGTCGCATCACAGAGGAGCTGCCTTCAGTGGGCCTTGGCGTTTGCAGTGGTTATGAAATATCCAGCACCAGCTACTCATGCATCGTGCAAAGCAAGAGACCGCCGTTTCTGAAGGCTTTAAGCTGTGAACATGAAGAAACTCGCGCTAAAATTAGGATAGAAATTGACCTCTCGCAGAAGCTTTTGATGGGGAACGTTTGCTGAGGAACGTTTGTACTTTTGTTTGTGTGTGCGTGCGCATGTGTTCTTTAGTGCGTGCGCGTATGCATGTTGATGCAGTGCTCGTTCTTGCTTGTTCTCATGCGTGGAGCGCGTCTGCTATAGGTGTAGTATATTCGAAACCACGCCCAGTAGAAGTGGGGCCCACATTTATCACCGCGGCTCTCGCTGGGTGCCCCACAGTAACGCGTTAGGGCTTTTCACATGCTGCGACATTCGCCACCGGAAGCTGCGATTATCGCTGGTCAGCGACAGGAGGGAGCGTCGGTATAGCTGCAGGCGTCTAGCGACCGGTTTCCATCCGGTGGGAATTTAATCGCCGAGTTGGTGCGCGCCTTCTTCATATGACCAATGGGGAGCGCCGTGACGGCGTGCGACGTGGAGTCCTGCGGGGCACCGCAGGCCGCACGTAGAGTCCACAGTTTATAACATCAACACTTTTGTGTAGCGCAACTGTCATGTTTATTGATGGGATGCTTATATAAACACCAATCGCTGAGTGCACCGAATACTTTGCTTCTAGTCGCAGCATGTGAGGCGGGCCTTAAGTGAGCTCACTTTCCACGATGCACTGCCAGTTGCTGGCGCATCTCACCCTGCCACCGCAGGCGCCAAGGTTCGCCGACGAGAGTGCTTCACGAGGCAATGGATTTACTGCTTTTAGAGAGAGTTCATGGGAGGCCCACGCTAGCATGATTCTTTAAAATTATTCTGTTGCCCGTAGAAGTGCCTCAAACGTAATACCGTGTTGTAAACACTCCAGCCATTTGTTTTGCAAGGTTGGGTTAGCTTTCCTTATGACACTTCGCAGCACAGGCCATGAGTTGAGCGGTGAATATTAATTTTTAAAACGGATAGTCAAAGTAAAAAAGTACTGGACGCAAGCCTAGGCAACTCCCAATAGCTTTCAGTTTGCATTCTTCTAGAGGACGCTGCTTGTTCTTCACAAACTTCGTCACTCTTACATTTAAAACCTTTACCTCTTACCTGTAATATCCTCCCGACCCCTCCGACCCCCTCCGAGACGCGAACGCCGCGGTCGTGCGCGAACCTGCGCCTGTCTAGTCAGCAGCCGATCCCCATATTTACTGGGCCACCGCGGCGGCACCCTAAGCAGCTCAACGGCGAAGCAATACACCTGGCTTCATTGGCTTCGAGAAAGCTGCAGACGATGGCTATAAAGATTTAGACAGCTAAGCGGGAGAACTCTTCGTTTCAAAAACCCGTGTAGAGACGCCGGGTAGCGCTAGCTTTGTTTAGAGAAATATGGGTTCACATGAGCCACTCGCAATGAGTAGTTTGACCTCACAACACAAGCAAAAAGCAGGCAGAAGCAAACTCACCAACTATATGCATATAATTTAATATCTCGGAGCACATTCTAACCTATCTAAGTATCTGGTCTTTTTTGTCATACGAACCGTGTGAAACAAGAGCCATTCCCACAAAATTACATTTTGTTAACTTCACCAAGAAATTACTAGTCATCGGCTATTACTCGTCCCTGGCTATTAGTACACCCTCGCAGCCCAGAAAATTTACAATTAGAGGAAGTTGCTTTAAAAATACTGCGACCAAGATAAAAAGCAAATCTAGCGATTTCTCGGTGCCGGTGTCTGTTCACCAGACTCACCAGGGAAGCCGTGGATGTCAAAGCTCGGCGATGGTGAATGGAAAGATGGCTGGCCCCTTTGCCGCGCCAGGCGCTCTCCTCTGCATGTAGCCTCGGCAACCATCGAAGTGGAGCTCGTTGACAGTGGGCGTCAACCCCTCCTGGTTCGCCGTGTTCGCTGTCGTACCCTCGGATCGAGAAGGCGAGGCCCAGCTCGAGCTTGAACACCGGTGACCGTCCAGGTGACAGATTCGCAGAGTCCACGTTGCGTCCGCAGCTCCCGAGGCAGGAGCCCAGGCTTCGCTCGGCGGCTCCACGCCAACACGAAGGAGTCGAGAGGCATGGCGAGGCAAACGACGCCTCGAGAGAAGGACCAGGCGGAGGGGTCTTCATATTCATCTCGTATCGAAAGAACGAACGCTCGGAGTAGTGCCCACGTTCCAATCGCCTAATGCTGAATTACACGATGAAAATCATGCGCACGAGCAATTCTGAATGCTGCTTTACTTCCTCTTCTTCTTGGCGCTTGCGGAAGGAAAAGCCCTGGAAGGGTTTAACGGCGCCAATACACGCGAGCAGCTCCGAAAGAAGAGGAGAAATAATACTTTATTTTAAGATACTTACTTTACTTTACTATGACAAAGGCCTATGACAGCGTCGAATACAGCATTTTGCTTCATAAACTGGCTAATGTACAACCTCCTTTGTAACTCTTTGCGTGGATAAGAGGGTTCTTAAGGAATAGAGCATTCTTTTGTTTTAATGTTACGTTAACTTCTACAACATACGACCAGCCTAGAGATGTCCCACAGGCCTCCGTTCCTTCACCGTTATTGTTTTACATACTAATGCGTGATATCCCTACTCACCCAGCCGTCAAAGTTTATGTGCATGCGGATGATATTGCTTTTTTCGCTTCTGCCAAAGACATTCATATCCTGTACCATTTACTGCAAGATTACTTAAATGCTCTGGAAATTTGGATAGACAGCCTGAAGTTAACTTTAAAGGTCAACAAGTGTGCCGTCCTTGTCTTCCCACAGGCAACACCTCTTTACATCTCTCTGCCGTATCACTCTATACTGATCCCGCAAGTTCATTCAACAAAGTACCTGGGTACAATATATGACCCGCAATTAGAATGGCGGCCTCACATTAGAAGCATAGCGCTTAAGAGTGAGCGTGCCCTTGGCCAGTTGGTGAGGATCAGCAACAAAAAATTCGGTATGCGACGGGACACTCTACTGCATCTTTATAAGACCTATGTACGACCAGCACTTGCATTCTGCTCCGTTCTCTTTTCTGGGTGCCCAAAGTACAAGCATGAACCCCTGTTTGTTATGGAGCAACGCGCTCTGTGCCTTTGCTCAGGTCTGTCTAAACCAGTAGCTAATGCTTTGTTGTACTTGGAGGCGCGCATACCTGACCTCAATTCGCAATTTGAGCTTATCACTGTGCAGACATTTTTAAGGCCTTTGGAGCCTGTTCCTGGATTGGCTAACCCTATATTTACAACGAACCCAACTCTCTTCTTTAGTAGTACCTAGCCTCGGTATAAGCTCCCTCAGGTGGTGTTCACTAATTCCCTGCTGTCAAATATTTCTCTACCAATGAGATCTTTAGTACTAGTCAACCACAGGCGGGCTGATACGGCAGTCTTCTTTGACAACACCCTCCCAAGGAATGCTAAGAACCTGTCCGCCAATGTGTTAAATGGGCTTATAGAGGAGTACCTAGACAATTTTCCTAACCATACTGCCGTTTATACAGATGTCTCCCAGAAATATGAAAAGGCAGCTATTGGCATTTACTCAGGGGCTCTTGTTTGGAGCTACTCATTTCGGGCCCCTGATTATACCCCTATTTTTTTCGCTGAGTTTCTGGCCATTGAGTTGGCCTTAATAAGGATTTCCTTCAATATCACTCGGGTTATTAAGCTCTCAGACAACCTTTCTATTTTGACAGCGCTCGAAAACTAGAGGGATACTCCTATGAGCCGTTCCCTTCAATATTTTATTCTTCCACATGTTACAGAAGTACGCTTTCACTGGGTTCCTGGGCACTGTGGCATTGTTTCCAATGACAGGGCTGATTTTTTAGCAAAGGCTGCCCTTGATAGACCTATTCTCCCTTTCGTTCCAAAAACTGTTTACTTCACTCTAGCACGCTTTCAGCGATTCCAGCGTCTCCACTCCTTGAGCCATGAGCCTCTCCTTGCTGCAGCGGATTTTCAACACCTGGCATTTCCTTGGAGTGTGCGGATGTGCAGTTCGAGGCAATTTGAGGTGTCCATGCCCCTTTCCGCGGCAGGATACCGCGGCTAAATCTTTATTTATGCCAATCGGGGTTTTCGATAACCAACCTTTGTGAGTCTTGCGGCGAAATTGAGTCTATAGAACATTTTTTCTTCTCCTGCCGGCGGTTCGCTGCTCTCGGTAGAATATACTTGGAGATCCACCTCGCTCGACTCGGGCTTCCTGTATCTATCCAGATACTCCTATCCTTCGGGGCAAGTGCCAAGGGATATGCCCTGAAACCAGTATGCAATTATATTCAAGGTTGTACAATTTTATCTGGTAGATTCCTCTGATAGAATGTGAATTCAAAACTTCTCCTTTTCCTTACTTTTTTGTTTTGCACAAATTTTAGCTCTACCTTCCAAAATTATCAAAATTCTCCATTTCTTGTACATGAGTGCATTTGTATCCGCTAGGCACCCTGGCCAATCCCCCGCCGTGGGTATGTGCCATTGGGCCTGAGGACATCATAATCATCACCATTAAGAAAAGAACAAAAAATGGCTGAGGCTTAGCTAAGGTTAAGCCTAGTCAGATGCGAAGCATATTGATGGCTAGGCTTGGTAATACATGGCTTTCCTTGGTTGAATACTTGGTCATTTTAATACAACCACTAGAAGCCTTCGTCGTGGGAGAAGACAACGACATGGCTACAGCGGAACGCCGACTAACCCCGAGACGCGGGTTGGGTGAGCGCCTGGATTGCCACGGAAGCCGCGTCCGCCTGCCCGGTGGAGCGAGCGTTTCACCTACACCGAGTGTGAACGCGCGTTCGAAATGCGCGGGAGTGTGACGTCACCATACCACGTGATTCACACGGCGTGCAACCGCAGCGACGGCACAAGTTGGAGCCCCGTCTCTCATCTGTCGTGACGTCATTGTGTCACGTGGTGTGACGTCACCATACCACGTGGTCTGCACGGCGTGCAACCGCAGCGACGGCACAAGTTGGAGCCCCGTCTCTCATCTGTCGTGACGTCATTGTGTCACGTGGTGTGACGTCACCATACCACGTGGTCTGCACGGCGTGCAACCGCAGCGACGGCACGAGTTGGAGCCCCGTCTCTCATCTGTCGTGACGTCATTGTGTCACGTGGTGTGCACGGCGTGTAACCGTCACGAAGGGCTTGGGTTACCTATTGTAATATGCTTTGCATAAAAAAGCGCTGTGTCCGCTAGCCATGTTTGACGGGCTGGTTGAGCAGCTCGCAGAGCGGCCTCTCATGAGGAGACTGGTGGGTTGTGTATACAGACGCGCCTACAGCAGACAGCATGTGGTTAAAAAATATTTTACAAAGCATGTACAGGCTAAAAAAGTGGCCTCTTTTTCGCAAGGTGCCGCACACAACACGCCGATACTTATGATCCCTTATACGCGTTGAAATTGCAGGGTTCATTTTTTCTTTAAGGTTACTTGCATATTGTTTGTGCTGTGCCCTAGAAAAATTGCGCGTTCCCTAAAGTCTGACATTTGTCACCAGAGTAGGGGAGGCTAAAGGATATTGTCAGGCCCAGAGTATTGACGACACGCGCTGAATCACAAGCCTGTAAACATGGGTAAGTAAGGATGAAATGGCAGAGAGGTTAACCAGGCTTACATCTGATTTGGCTGCGCTGCGATGGGCAAACACGAAAGTGCAAAATATTTTGTGAACAACTTTGTGGAGCAGTAGTGGTTTTTAATTTAAAATAATAATAAAATCAAGGAATATATTTTTGATAGCCCCGGCATCTGCCATCGATAATTGAAGCACCTAAGCGGGGATGGCAGGCTGTAGAAATGAAATGAAAGTGGTGAAGGGACAGTATAAAGAATGGAGTGGGGATAGGTGGAGTGTACTAGTAATCTACTTCCATTTTAACAGACATACAGGTCGGGCGCGTTGTAGTTCCTAGTTAAAGTGAAATAATAGCACGCGCACACGACCCAATGCACGTACAGCAGGAGTGGGGCGTCCCGTTGATAATCGTGCAAGGTAGTACACGCAGAGCGTTCGGTCACTGCGCTTCACAACCTGCCAGAGAACAGACGGGGCGTCAAGCCCGTCTGTTCGAGGAACGCATAGAGGCTCACCATTGTTCCCTCAGGGGTGCGCTGACTGCCCTGCGGATGCAATAGCGTGGTGCTCGTGTAGTAAATCATCACATTCAGCTATGGCAGTTGCTCATGCCTCAACATCGTCATCTGTTGCACGGATTTACGTTTCCACTCTAGGGCGGGAGCGCCATGAAAGGCTGCAGCATCGATTCCTTCCATAACACGCCCGCGCTGTTCCCTCCTCGCTACCAGCTTCCGCAGTGGTCCTCCTGACCGCAGCATTGGGTCCTCATTGCGCAAAGGACAGTCATGAGTTATTGCTTCCCAACTTAAATTTATCCATATTTTTACTAACCCCGTTCCCGCTTCTATAGCTGATGAATTAGGCCACGGCTTACAATCTCCGAGACTTCCGAGTTAGCTTTGTTGACAAGCCGACAACCTAGGGTAGTCGCTGGTCTCATTGTCGATATGCGGACAAGCGCGAAATTTTCTGCAACTGGTAAGCCTCGATGAAAGCCGCACAGCTTTGTTTTGCAGCCATATATGCTTTCGGGTGGACTGTAATGAGTAATTTCTCCGCAACCGTGAAACCGCTGTGTGTTGAGCCGAAGAGAAATGCAGACTCCGATCGTGCTTTCCGTAGGTAGCACTGCATCGCATACACCTCTTTTCAGCTAAGCAAAAGCAAAACGTGTACGAAGCGTGGCGACAAACACCGCACAGCATTTACATTCTTGCACTCTAGCTAGGCGGTTAAAGCTAGCGATTCAATCACTAGAAAGCGATTGAAGCGTACAGCATTAAGCATATAGGAGACGGCGTCCTTGTTATAGATGCAGAATGCGCACGACCTTCGTGAAAATATCTGTCTTCAGCTTGGCTTTTAATTCTTGCACCAGCCATACGTTAGATTTGTCTCAATGTGATCTTTAAATATATATTGTTACGCAAATGTACGCTCACAAGGAGTAGTCAGAGAGAGATAGTTGACAGCAGCTCAGTCGAACCACTGCCGGCCAACGGCGCACACACCCCACTTCGTCCTCTTCGCGCTCCGTGCACGAGCCCTGCACTGTCTTCGTCGTTGTCCATTGACATAACTCCCGGCGGTGAAGCATCGTCCCGATGCTAAGTGGAAGACGGAGCAGGTGCACGGTACGGCTTGAGGCGAACTACGTGCACAACGTCAGTGGCAGGGGGGGGGGGGGGATGACGACGGAGGATTGAGGGGGGCAACTTCATAAGTGACGTCGGTGAAGGGACGGAGCACGCGATAAGGCTCGTTATACTGACGAAGTAGTTTCTCGGAAAGACCGACACGGCGAGAGGGAGACCCACGGTGTAAGAATGTATTCTTACACCGTGGACTAACCTTAATCGCCATTTAACCTTACGATCGCGAAAAACAAACTTTTGGGATTTTTAAAGACGAATAAAAACCATAAAATGATTAACATCCGAAATGTTACTCAAACAACAAAAAATATTCATATTTTAAAACTGTGATCTGTTGCGTAGGCTGTGAGTAAAGATTCACGTCTAGCTCTCTATGCAGCGAAGGTCGGAGGCTATTGATCCGCAACTGAGCTACAATGAAGGGACTGTTATTGGTCAGGACGCGCATCCGTGTCACATTGCGAGCGACAGGACTGCTCGCAAACAATTTTTTCGTCCCACACTCCTGTCCAGTCTGAGCAGCACGTGAACTCTCAGAGTGGCGTGCCAGGTGTTGTTTTATCACGTGCAATTCTGCCAATGTTTGTATAATCCCGGGAGACTAATGTGGTTTTATAATCTGGTGGCTTCGGTTAAGACTGATGACAGACTTGCTGAGAAGAAGCGAGCCGTCGAATTCACACTGGTGTTTACAACGCAGACCTTTAGACTAGGTGGTGCATGAGAGCGGTAGAAAACAGCGCAAATGGGATGAAGCACGAGAGGAAAAATTGACAGGCGGTTCATGCGGGAAAGCGGCGATAACATTTGGGTTTGCCCTTCGTGATTGCTTTGATGCTTTTACTTTCTTGCTCAAGGCACCACAGACGCGACAGCATTTTGCTTGGGTGAAGGCGGATGGGGCCTCTCGAAGGTGTAGGTGGGGGCAATGTTTAGGGGATGTCAGCCGTATAGCCGTCTAGTCGTCTAGCCGTCTGCCCTCAAACCCTACATTGAGGGCTGCATGGGAACCCAATATCACCCTCTACCCCGCACCCTACCTCACCTCCCTTTTCCTAAATCGCCCCCGCCCCCCCCCGCCCCCTCTCCCTATGGCTACCTACACCCTCCGGAAAAATTATGCCGTGTGTGTGAAGCCTCGGCTTATAGTAGCAGTATTTAAGGGACCACGAAACGTAAATCCAAGTGGTATTGCAGCTTTCTAGCAACCGGCTTCCTTACAGCATTGTCAATTTTATAACCCTTGTTAAGTAATACACACTCAGAAATCTCTTGTCCCGTGATGTGTTTGAAGAGGCCTGCTGGCGGCGCTGCTAGTATTTTAAGGTCATTGGGTACGTTATCAAACAATACTTTGCTTGCGCTGCTCCTGCTGATGTTGCTAGAAATGATAACTTGGGCTCTTTCCGAACATCCATTCCTCACAGGATGTTCATTCAGTTCCAGCGCTACCTAAATAGCTTAGCCAATAGCCATCAGTTAACTGCAAGCACATTTCTCTTAAGAACAACAGGCAATTCTGCGTCATTTAGCGTGAAATTTAAAAGGGAACACTTTAATGTCAATCGCTGCTGTAAAGAGCTAGTAACTAGAATGCAGCCATTGAGTGCAGCACGTGACTATTTTCACGACAGTACTTTAAAGATATTCATATCCGTCATGTGAAATCACACCTGTGCGGTCCTTTAGGCGACCTGCTCGAAAACATAGAAGCCGTAGATGGGGGGCACCGCCAACAGCAGCAGACACAACAGCAGCAGCCAGACGAGCAGCCCACCGTCTAGGGGACGGTGCGGCCACCCGATGGCCGCCATGAAGGATGCCCCTGCTGCTACACGAGGCGGACGCGTACGAACTGCGGCTGTGTAGCGAGAAAACAAAATATTCATCACTGCTCATGCAAAAAAAAATGCAACACAAGGGTGCCACACACTGCTAACTACGGTAAGGAAAGGGACGTGCGCCGCAACGGCACCGCTTCGCTCACGTGAAATTCACAGTATCAGCGTTCGGTACTATTCAAGTAAGTGGTTTTTACGTTCACGGCCACCATCCACACCGCCATTATCAACCCAATCTCTAAATTATTTGAGTTATCTGAACTACAAGGGCCATTCAGGACTATGCAATTGCTGGTAGGTACTGTCGTAAGAAATTCTCCAGCATCGACTCTAACGGCAACTTCTTCCTTTCTTTAGTATGGACTCTGCCATTCTAACAAACCACCGGTCAAGAATGCTACGGACGCTACGTGACCATGTCCATTCCCTCTTTCTAACTTCACCTAAAATATATGCAACTCGTGTTTGTTCTAGAAGCCACGTTGCTCTCGAGAATGAAGTCCTTACGTTCAAAGGGCTTAAAGTGTGCAGCTACACTGGGAATATGGGGCGCCTTTGCCACCAAGGCCCCTGGAGGCGAGGACATCCGTCTGAGACTTGTGGCGCCCAACGGCGGGGTCTTCCGGAACCTCCGATCGCAGTGCCATCCAATGTCGAAAAGTAAACGCAAAGGAAAAAACCTTTGCATCTAACAATGTTTAAAATTCTATATTATGACATTATAGATTAATTATAGATTATAGATTAATTCTAAGCACCTCCTTATAAGTAGTAAGTTTTCGTATTTGAAATTATTTCATTTGATTAAATTCAAGAGATACTTCGTAGCTATCTGTGCAGGTAATTTAACCGTAGAGCGGACATTATGGAACTGCTCTTGGTCAATAATTAGATCGTTATTAACGGAGATTAGGTAGTCAACCTTTACTTGACATTTTAAAAGGAAAGATTATATTGCGAATTTGAAGACCCTCCACATCGAATATGAATCTGGTTCGAATTTTCTTAATCGAAATGTGGTCCGAAATATCGAACGCCCAAACCCGCAATTCAGAACTTTTAAGGTGGCTTTGCCACTTTTAATATTTCTGGAATCGCGTCGGTGCGTGTGGTATTGCCACCAGAATGAAGTTAACTACTTCTGCATCATCAAATAAACTCCGCCTCTATTTGATGTGTAAGAAATGCGAGCGACGCCATTTCATAAATATGTGACGAGGGACATCCAGATCCATCAGCTTTCAAATGCATGCCTGGCATTCGATATTTCAAACTATATTAACGATTAAGAAAATTTAAAACGAGGGTTCACCTTCGATGCTGAAGGCATTAAATCTCGCAATATAACCGTGCCCGTTGAATCAAGAATAAAAAAGTCGATTAGGGAATTGCAATTAACCGTCTAATTATCGATCTATCTCACTCACACAATGTTAGCCTTGCTGTATAATCAACCTGCACACATTGGACTGATGTATCTCTCTCAAAAATAATAATCTATGACCGTTACCAAAAGCACCCTGCATGCGTCCCTGTTCAGGGATCTCATGAACCGCAGTGACTGCCCACTCAACGGCCTTGGCATTAAGCTTTGAATTGTCATCATGTTTTGTTGTCCTACTAGTGCTACTTAATCTTGAAAAAGCACAAAGGCTTGGCTGATTACAAGGGGTCGTGAAGGCCGACTATGACGAAATTTCTGCTACACTTATCAAATTCTGAAACAATAAATGAAAGGTAGTGACACGGCACAATTTTTTTCTTCACAAATATGCACTAAAGAGGAGTCTGAAATGGTCTTTTTACAGCGCAAGCTCATTCTATACTCTCCAAGCATTCTAAAAAAGTGAAATATTGTTCTATGTGGCCAATTCCTCTATAAAATTGATTTAAACTCCCTGTCTGCCGCCTTTTTTTCAACTCAGCTTCCAAAAAAGGAGTCAGCAAACGCGTGGAGTTCCTTCCAGCCAGTCGCGAGATGGCTTTGCTTTTATTTTGTTTTTTAGGTGTCCGTGAATATAGTTTCAGGCGCAGACTACGTAGCCAGAAATTGGGCCCACAGAAATTATATTACGCGTGGTCTCTTTGCTTTCGCCGATCGCTACGTGTCGCTCCGCCTGTGGCACAGCGGCAAGCCGCCACAAGCAGCACTAAAAGGCACCTCACGCGTTGGCTGACTCATCTTCTCTTCCGAGGCGAATTTTAAAAAAAAGTCGTGAGCCAGGACGTTTAAAGCGATTTAATGGCGCAATAGACCGCACAGGACAATAATCCGCACTTTCTGTGAATTCTAGGAGCGTGCAGCTCGAGTTCCCTCTGTAAAAAGACTAAGAAACCTCTCTAGTGTACTTTTAATTTGAGCTATTGTAAGGAGATAGCGCCACCCAGCGGCGTTCGTGAGGAGAAGACAAAGCACGAGGAGCGCGTGCGGAGGGGAACGCGGGGCAGGTCGAAGAGGATTACGTGGCAGAGAAGAGAAGAGCGCGGTGGGCGACGGACGTGGACGAGTTCTGCTGGCTCCCCGAGTTCCGGGCTTGGGCCTTAGCCGCAGACGTCCGGGCCACCAGACCTGGACATCCATCGTCGAGAGCCTCAACCACCAGGCCCATGCGCTACTCTTCTCCGTCCATCCGTCAGCTGCTCTACATAGGCCGCTTCGGGCGCCTACGTGACTTTTCCGGGATACCAGACCTGGAAACCGTGCCGGGAGCCCACGAACGCTGACGCTGCGGTAGCGTTTCATCGACGTTGGAACGCCAAGAGACTCCTTGACTGCCCGACACCCAGCCAGTCCTCCCCGTTCGTTGCTCGAATAAGACAAGTAGTGTGATCTTTCCTCTTTGACTCTTTTTCCTGCATTTATCATAAGCACTTTGTTCTGTTCCCCCGTGTGTTTTTCCCGTGTATTGTTGCGTTGTTCTCTTGTTCCTTTCCTTTCTTCTCGCTCATATTGTAATTGGTTTCCTTTCCGTTAAAAGCCGCCTCGTTTATTGTTTGTACTTTGGTGTTTGTTGAAAATAAGACCTGCAATCTCACAGGATCCTCACAAATTTGGCGTCCACTACGACAGGACGAGGTCGGTTTTTATTTATTTGCCTGTTGTGTTAATTTAGGAACAATATGAGCGCTTCAGATTTGGTTGCTTTAGGCGAGCGCATGGGCTTGTGCGGCGCGGAGTTACGAGCGTGGGTGGAGGACGAGCTTCGTAAGGCACGGGAAGAGAGAGCCGCTGAGCGTGAAGCTGCGAAGCAGAAATTGGAGTTAGAGCGAGAAGCTACGAAGCAGAAATTGGAATTAGAGGCACGGAATGTAGAGGCTGAGCGAGAGGCTGCGAAGGAACGCTTGGAGTTAGAAGCGCGGAACTTGCAGCTACAAATAAGGCTCATGGAGGGTGGCGCAAATCCTCCGAGTGACCGTGGAGAGCGTAGCGTCTCATCGACCAGCTCCATTAACCCGCACAGCCTCATACCACAGTTCAATGAAGCGCGGGATGACCTCGATGCCTACTTAAAGAGATTTGAGCATGTGGCCACGGGGCAGGGTTGGCCAAAAGAAAAGTGGGCAACGGCGTTGAGCTTGTGCCTTGGTGGCGAAGCACTTAGGGTCTTCGGTCGGCTCTCGCCTGAGGATTCCGTGGATTATGACAAAGCGAAGCTTGCCTTGCTTCAGAGGTTTAGGTTCACCGCGGAAGGATACCGAGAGAAGTTTCGCCAGAGCAAGCCCCAGGATGGAGAAACGGCCTCGCAATATGCTGCCAGGTTGTTTAGCTTCTTTGACCGTTGGGTCGAGATGCGGGGTGAAGGCCGCACTTTTGAGGTGGTTCGCGAGATGGTCGTGAGCGAACAATTTCTGAACAACTGTCATTCTCGTTTAGCCCTTTTCTTACGTGAGCGGGAGGGCAAGACAGTTGCCAAGCTGGCGGAGGCTGCCGATCATTTTCTTGAAGCACAGCGGCAAAATAACTTGTTGTTCTTCAAAGAACAGGGGGAGCATACGATGAATAAAGCCAAGGACGAGGTTTCAGGTCCACAGTCTCGCCTTCGGTGTTTTCTTTGTGACAAGACTGGGCACAAGGCGTCGGATTGTCGGACGAAGCCGAAGCAATTGTATTGCACCTGGTGCCGCGAGGTAGGACATGATGCCCAGTCGTGCAAAGCTAAGAGGCCAGGAGACCGTGAGGAGTCCTCCTGTTGCATGACACCTCGATACTCAAATCCCGATAACCCTGCAGAGGTAACGCGCGTAGAGGGCCAGTTGGGGGAGATGGTCTGTCCTTCCAACCCGGTGGAAGTTGCTATGCCAGTGGGGCACGGCGAGGTGTTCGGCCAGCCTGGTTCGGTTTTACGGGATACGGGCAGCACCGGCATTGTTGTGCGTGAGTCCCTTGTACCGCCAGCAGCACTAACAGGGAAAAAGGCTACATTATTCTTGGCCAATGGGACTCGTGTAGAAGTTCCGGAAGCGGAGGTGGTGATTTCTTCTCCATACTTCTCGGGTAAGGCCATCGCGCGCTGCTTGTCTACACCCTTGTACGACATTATAATAGGCAATGTCCCCGGGGCTAAACCTCCATTCCCGGTTGACCCGCCAGTTCTCACTGATCAGGCAGTTTCCCTTGCCATGACGGGTGCGGTCGATGTTCCTTCCCTTATGGTGACAGCAAAGGTTTCAGAGAGTAGTAAAAGCCCCACTCTGAACACACTCCACTTGTCACGGCCGGAGTTTCGCCTCAAACAGGAAGAAGACCCGACCTTAGAGGTGTGTCGCAGGAAGTTGGGGCAAATATTTCATGGCAAGGGACAGACCGCCCACTCCTTTGATACAGATGACGGTGTTCTTTTCCGGTCGTACCAAGTGTGTCCCGGCCAAGTCGTTGAGCAAGCGGTGGTACCGAAGGGCTTACGCACGCAAGTTCTTAAGTTGGCACATAAGAATGCATTATCCGGCCATCATGGAATACGGCAAACAATAGCTAGGGTGCTCACTGAGTTTTACTGGCCCGGTGTACAGGCTGACATTAAGAGTTATGTCAGATCGTGTGACATGTGTCAGCAGACTGTGTCGAAGGCAAGGGAGAACAGAGTGAATAACATCATAGGACGGGAACATGTAAAATCATGGTGGAAACCGAGGTCGGTGTGGAGAAAACGGTTTCACAAAGGAAAACGGAAGTACTAGCCGGAAAGGTTCTCGCGACGGTGAAGTGGTTTGATGTGAACAATGGAATACGGTAGAATGTAGCCCACACCTGTTCTTGTTGGAATTGTTTTGTTTGTTCATGTTTGTTTCTGAGTGTCGGTTATCTACTTTTTATGCTTTCCGTGTTTCTTCACCCTCTATGGACGCTTTACGTTGACTTTCCATGTGCTCTCTGTGCTGTGTGTGCGAAGGTCTGTGAACGCTTCGAACATTGACGACCGTCGTATTGTGTGTGATGTGTAGTGTGCGCGCTGTGGTGCGGTGTTCTGTGTTGCGATCGTCGAACGCGTCTGGTGTCGCTCTCCTGAAGTTGAGTTCTTTCCCTTGGAAAAAACTTCCGAAGAGGGGGCCTTCTGTAAGGAGATAGCGCCACCCAGCGGCGTTCGTGAGGAGAAGACAAAGCACGAGGAGCGCGTGCGGAGGGGAACGCGGGGCAGGTCGAAGAGGATTACGTGGCAGAGAAGAGAAGAGCGCGGTGGGCGACGGACGTGGACGAGTTCTGCTGGCTCCCCGAGTTCCGGGCTTGGGCCTTAGCCGCAGACGTCCGGGCCACCAGACCTGGACATCCATCGTCGAGAGCCTCAACCACCAGGCCCATGCGCTACTCTTCTCCGTCCATCCGTCAGCTGCTCTACATAGGCCGCTTCGGGCGCCTACGTGACTTTTCCGGGATACCAGACCTGGAAACCGTGCCGGGAGCCCACGAACGCTGACGCTGCGGTAGCGTTTCATCGACGTTGGAACGCCAAGAGACTCCTTGACTGCCCGACACCCAGCCAGTCCTCCCCGTTCGTTGCTCGAATAAGACAAGTAGTGTGATCTTTCCTCTTTGACTCTTTTTCCTGCATTTATCATAAGCACTTTGTTCTGTTCCCCCGTGTGTTTTTCCCGTGTATTGTTGCGTTGTTCTCTTGTTCCTTTCCTTTCTTCTCGCTCATATTGTAATTGGTTTCCTTTCCGTTAAAAGCCGCCTCGTTTATTGTTTGTACTTTGGTGTTTGTTGAAAATAAGACCTGCAATCTCACAGGATCCTCACAGCTATTCACCCCGTGTCCCGCCGTTTAACTCAAAACTTTCTTCACCTGGCAAACCTCCAATGCAATCAGCACCGACACAGGTAAAGTCGCTTTCATGTGACGTTGAACTTAAGCAAACACGCTCGAGTTAACTCGGTGGGATAAGACGCGGAAGCGTGTTTGCAATAGAAAGCCAAGCAATTTCGCGCTTACACCCGCATTGCCTAGAATTTCATGCAGGAAGAGGAGAGAATTTAAGGCGTTCCATGGAAAACAGGGTACGCGTCATTATGTAATGAATTAACTGCTGTCTCGCCGTCATTAATTACCATCATTTCATCGGCTTTCGCGCTGTCGGCCCGTGGCTGCATGTACTGTGTGCCATCACTGGTCGAATGCGCGTATGGCCGCCGGTCAGTGCGAAAGGACTCGGCCAGAAAGCCCTCTTGTCACCGTAGTCGCCATCTGCAGATCGCGGCTTTTCATTTTCGAGGTGCGCGAACTCCGCGTTCAGGACCAACCACCCGCGAAGGCACCGGTCCAACACAAATTAGCACATTTGGCTTACCACACAGAGGCAGAGCATCTGGCATTGCTTAAGCCTATACTTTACAATGCTCCTTCAATACCTCCTGCGGAGCTCAAAGCAGACGGGCAGGCTCCTTAATATCATGCCAGGATATCATTATTTGCACCGTTTTCTGTTACGGCCTTTTTAAAAATACTAATTCTACTGGAAAGGCATGCTTACCTCTCGTGCCCTTCAGGAGTTGGGCGCAGCAGACGAGCAGCGCGATCGGAGGCAGCTGGTCGGCGATGCAGCCCGCGTTGCGGTTGAAGATGTCTACGAGCGCTTGACAGGTGACAGGCATCGACTCCGGCTGATGTCCCTCGATCTCCTGAGCAAAAGGAAGCGTAAAGAACAGAACATCGCTTTCGCACATTGGTCTCGCATTCGAGGCAAACAGGGTATGCTTGGTGGAGCCGTTGCGTAAACAATGTCTACCTTGTGAAGGCTTCTTACCATCGACGCGAAGGCTATGGCGATGCCCAGGTACTACAGCTGGTTGGCCACCGTGAGCACCAGGCCGAGATGTGGCAGAATTCTAACAGAGAGTCTTCAAGCCGAGTTCCAGCCAGCCCTTGAGGGAGTACAGGATGACGGAACGTTCTAGTCGGGCTTCTATTAGCAATGCGCGAGCTGCGCCCGTACGCTCTTCTTTTTCGTCCCTAACTTTTCTCTCAAAAAATTGTCTGAGAACACATTGTAGTGACCAACGAAATCTAGGCCGCAAGAAAACAACGTGCCTCAGAAGACTGATTTCATTTCTCTTACGGGTATTGTGACAAAGGATGGTTTTGTGGTTTCGCTGCTTCAATTAAGAAATGTGATAAAGATTTTTTAGTGGCACAAAATCATTTCTTTGTCTTGCTCTTCCAGGGGATCAGAGAAGACGATATGCTTTAGTCTATATTCTGATGTTGAAACAACCGCTCTCTAATTTCACGACTGGAATTAGAATGCATTTTTTCAATTCCTTTTCTGCCTCTTTGAGGTCACTCTATTCAAAGTCTACTTGCGCGCAACAAATACTATTTAGGAGTTTCAAATGCACTTGGAAAGCAAGGAAAAAGAAGGGAAACCCCACAGCTCTTGGTAACCTGCAGATTGTGCATATGCGACTGGAAATGCTTTCGACAGTTACGACAGTGCCTTCGGATACATATGCGGGACCGTAGATGTGGTCCGCCTTCGTCTTTTTTTGACTGGCACCTTCTTAAGCACACCTGCATCATCGTATGCACAGAGAAACAGACATTCTACAGACAGCCTTCTGACCTTTTCAGACGTGGCTACAGGCTTTGATCCACCTAGATAGCATCCAGCATCCTCTTTGGTGAGCAGGTTAACCATGGTTGACTTAGCTGAAGCCATGTCCTGAGCAATAAAATCATTGCTTTCTTTTTCGCCATCGCGTTGTATTTTCAGTGCGTCTTCCTGTTTAACACCAGCGTATAAGTAAGCCTGTAAACGTAAGTCCGCATTTGGCATTCGTATTCGTAAGTCTAGAGAGTTCCCTTATGCAAAATGTGCACCGAGTGACAAAGAACTGCAAAGCCTACCCGCTTCCACTGATCTGCGGAGTGTCTTGCTTTCATTCCAATAGTCCTAGGCAGCCAAAGATCTCTGAGTGTAGTGCAATGGATACTTCATACCATTAACATCAATATGGTTACTACGAGTGACTGTGTACACTGATAAAACTGTGCATTTTTCATGCGCAGGCGTCACCCCCAATTTGCAAGATAAATGTTTCAGGCTAATCCCACAAAGCGAAGGGCTTTGCAGAAAAAATCCACTCTCGCTGGTCGGTGACAATACAGCATACCAGACACGGTGGATGAGGTACGTTGGTGATGGTATAAGCGCAACGTGCAGCGGCAGTTCAGTACAAGGTATGAGAGCGAGTCGACAACTACCAAAACCGCACTCTCCTCAAGCAACGAGGAGCCAAGGACACACGTCTCCATGGTGATAGCTCGAGCTCGAAGCTTTTACTCCAGTGCCGCAAGAAGTGTCCTGCCCTTCATCTTGGCTTCTTTATCGTTGAGAGACCTTTAAATATCTCAAGAACGATGGTGTAGATGGTGATGAAAATTTGCGTCCTCCTTCGGATCAGCGCTGGAGGCAACAGCGCCTGCTCTTTCAGGAAGAAATTGCCATATTCACCACATTCAGAATGATGCTGTCTAGGTTATCATTGAGCCAGTTTACTCTCTAACCTCTGGCGCTGACACCTGCAGCCGCACATGTCAAGCTGTGGATCAAAAGAACGAAATGGGACGACGACAAAATTTTAGCATTTAGATGGCGCTATATTCTCAAGGGCGCAACAAACGAAGAGGCAAGGGCTGAACACCAATTTAACAAAGATCGTGAGGTACTCCTATCAATGGCTGACCTGGACGCACGGATACCTAAAGACTATTGCTGGGGGAATACTGCAACATAGAAGACGGATGATTGCATCGCGGGCGTTATGAATCTACGTGTGCGATTCTCAGTGATTTGGTTTTTAATAGAAGCTTGCTTACTTTGGCCGAAAAAAAGGGATACTATACGTTTCACACACTTACAGTGCTCTTCGCATGACCAGCTGGACAGGACTGTTTCTGCTCACTGGTTACCTAGTGTGGGTGGCTATTGGGAACGACTCACATTTTCCAGCGATCACTGCATGGTGTCTGGTTTGAGAAGAAACTGCAGTTAGCATATTCTACAACCACGGTGATAGCTCTGAAAACAAAATAATTGTCTGCTCTCAGGTGAGATTTCTCAACGGGCTATAACTGCCAGGCTCAATTCCACGTTTTGGAAGTGACTCCCTCCCATAGTTTCAAAGGTGGCATTTGCTTAAACAGGCGGTTGATAATTTGGTTATTGATCTGTTACCGCCAGTCATATTTCTGAAGCACCTTCACCTTCGCGAGCTGGGGCGCATCTTCAGTAGGCTGTGTGAGGGGGAAATTTAGATGAGAGGCACAACTTTAAGATAATAACAATAGTGATGCACAGTTTCAACTGTTCGGCAATTAAACATGTCAGGATGGCATAATGAGGCTTCGAACACGAAGGTTCGCTGAAGAGCAACTATATCGCAGGGCACTTAGTGATGAAGGGCGGGCAGCTGTTTCCAATGACGTATTGAAATGTAATATGGAAGTAATTGTTACACTGATGCCCATCGTATAGAAGTTGCTTTCTTTGACTGTTACCTGCAGCTTTTTGAGACTGGTAGAAACCAGAACTGAGAGTCAGATCTCATCCGCTTCTAAGAAGCGCTTTCAGAACTCGAAGGTCAGCAGCGTGCAGTGATCAGGGTGGGTATTATTTTAGACGAGGTCAAATCGTCCATTTCCGCTCTGCAGGATCACAAATCACCTGTTCTGGATGGCCTAACCAGCGAGCTCTACAAAAAATCTCCGTTTTGGCAAACACTTCCCTCGCTGGAAGATTCCAGCTCTGAATGTAAGCCTTTTTTCTCCCATTGTGATTGCCGAACACATAATACTATTTCCGAAATTTACACATGAAAAACGGCTTAAAACTGTTGAAATGTACTGCCCTTGGAGGGTTGGGGGGTAATATATAATGTTTATTGTAAGACAATTCTCAATCTGCTTTTTTTTCTCTCGAATCAACCATCAGATATTCGACAATGTAGTATCCAAACACAACTCATATTGCACGTTCAGTACTTTAAGAGACTGTCAGAGGAGGCCGGACAAGTTGCCCTTATAGAGACTTACCTGCTTAGACCCTCTGATGGAGTGTGCGAGAATTTTTTTTATTACTGTGTTGAAGAGTTAAGAATTGGTGACATCTAGCTCCGTGGCATAGTACTATTGTAGAAAGAGTTCACAACAAGGCGGATCGTAAAGCAAGAGCATGCGAAACCTGTTTCACTTACATCACCTGTTCCACACAGGTGCACGCTATTGCCTTTGTTCGTTTTATTCTGCACCCCTCACATCTCCCTGCCACCAAAACCACAGCTATTGGCTGCTTCTAACTAGCTCAATGAGAAATTAAGATGATGACGCCGTCCTTCTCCGTACTGAGTGAAAGTGAGCTCGAGGCTTTGAATTTAACTGGGTGCTTCTGTGTGTGTGTGGGGGGGGGGGGCTGCTCTTGTAATTTTCTTAAATAAGTGAGTTGCAAAGAAAAGTCATTTTGGTGGCATCCATCGACCCTCCAATGTCTTACAGTACCTCTAGTTTCCCCGGCATTAGTTTCATAAAAACGGCCATATTGAGATTATAAATTCATCTCTCTAAGGCGACGAACGCAGGCTTGGGTGGGTTAGGATCTGCCTCTTTGCACGTGCGCAAGTTTTGCAACAACTTCATGGTGACGAAGCTCATATACATATTGAAAGTCATGTATTATACGAGAAAAGATATAGGCGCACACATAATCATAAAACCTTTTTCGAAGTTTGTGTGTCGCTTTCAATGGGAGCCTATACGTAGAGACACTTCGTTCCCACTCCTGTGGAGCTGGTCTTGTGTACTTTTTTCCGCATACTTGTTTCGCGTTTTTTTTTCATAACGGCGACCCATTCTTCCAGGTAGCTGTGCTTAACCGGTAACTAAATGGCCATGTGCCTCTTCTGTTCGTATCCACTGGACATAGTCCTGAAGAGTGATGATGATGAAGTAGTAATGTGTTGATCATGAGTGATGACAATGATGGCCAAAGAGCGCCATAGCACAAGGTATTTCTGTCTGCACACGGTGCGGTAAAACACCCAACTCGTAAGTATTTCAACCTGGATGAACCGAGCACAAGGCCAGCGGGAAGCTTGTACTCAGTGTACCACCCGTGGGTATCTGCCGCACTGGGGTACAAAACCCACACCTCTCGCTGCGCGGTGGACGCTCAACTACTCCGCGAACTTGGCGGCAATGGCCATGATGGGCACTCGGGATCGAACCCTGAGCTTCCCGCATACGCGGTGGATGCTCAATCCACTGGACCACCCTTCTGGTCATGGCATTCAGGGACCCTTGTGTAGTTGAGAACACACATTTGATTGCTTCAATAGTTCGCTATTCCTTGGAGCAACTATACAAGGCAAATGATAGATGTTCTTATTGAGTCTCATTCCTGCGGCGACTGGAAGCAGCCTTATTTCGTCTTTCGCGATAACAGTGTTTTACAGTAAGTCCACAGAACTTCACACGTACACTTTACGCAGAAAACGTGGCTTTGCGTCAAATGAGCTTTTGTGCCTCGGTGATTGGATGCCACCTCTGTGAGCCACCGGGCGTACTGATAATTGCTTTGTGTTGTATAATTATATATGCTGTGTTGTCTTGGAGGTAGATTAACGAATTTATAAAAATGGCACGGATCACTGTTAACACTGTAAGGTTTCTCCCTGTAAAGGAAGAATTTGGGATTAAATATCACCTCGTTCTGCTCATGGAACTGTTTACCGTGTGGCAGTGATGTTTGATCGCTCGACACGTGGAACCACCGCGTTCAACGAAGTGTGCGTTAGAGAGAAATGTGCTTTGGGGCAGGAGGAAATTCTGAGAAAGATCGTCCTCTTGACTGGCTACCCTTTCTTGATCAATGCTTGTGGCTCGCGGGATTTTTTTTGTGCAGGAGGAGTGATAGCAAGATGACAGTGTGCTAATGTATGACGGGCATGCAGAATAGTAACCGGCTCAGTGGGGTTTTACGAGAAACGCACTTTTTCAAATTTGAAAGAAGAAATTAAAATACGTTTCTCTGATGCCGGAGAGTTCTGTGTTATCAAAAAGCAAAGGTTCTTAGTTTTAAACGCCGCTAGGTTGAATCTACATGTACTGTGCGAGGTCAGTGCACGTTTCAGAACTCTAGGTGGTCGAAATTTCCGAAGCTTTTCACTATGGCACGGGGACATTAAACGCTTTGAGAAATTTGACCTCCACAAAGCATAAACAAATTTCACTGCAGTTTAAAAAGAATGTCCCCCTGAGATTGCAGAGAATGGGAGCTGATGGCTTTTTATGCTTAAAAGTCCGCGACGACCGTCTGTCTGAGACCAGGCGCTACTGGACGCAGACTACGAAATTCCTTTTTTTTTAACGAAAACGCTTAGAACCGGTCATATACAAAGAATAAACCCTCACTTTGATAGAAAGTTATGAGATAATACACTTTTAACCTGTCATAACCGCCGAGCGCAATTACTCTATAACGGAGCGCGAGTGCCTAGCCCTTGTTTGAGCTGTCGCTTAATTTTCACCCTACCTGTTTGGCCGTCTTTTCTCAGTTGTTACGGACCACCACGCTCCTTGCTGGCTTTCTTCGCTGAGGGACCCCACAGGCTGGCTTGGTCGTTGGGCATTGCGCCTGCAAGAGCACTCTTACGCCGTGGTCTACAAGTCCGGACGCCTACATCAAGACGCCGACTGCCTGTCTCGTCACCCTGTGGAGCCGCCAGATCCTGGAGACAATGACCTCGGCCCATGCTTATTCGCAATCTCTGATCTGCTTAGCATCGCGGCTGAGCAACGGCAAGATTCCTCCTTGCGTCCCCTTATTGACCGCCTCACATGTGCCAACCCCGATCCTTCGGTCCAACTCTTTGTTCTACAGGATGACATCTTATACAGCCGCAAAGTTCGCCCTGACAGCCCTCCGCTCCTGCTCATCGTTCCCCAGCGTCTCCGTTCGTCTGTCCTCGCCGAACTACACGACCTGCCTTCTGCGGGCCACCTCGGTGTCTCCCGCACGTACGATCGGGTCCGACGCCGCTTCTTTTGGCCCGGCCTTTAAGTAGTGTTCGGCGCTACGTTGGCAGCTGCGACCTCTGTCAACGCTGGAAGCGGCCCTCCACTTTGCCTGCTGGCCTTCTGCAGCCTATCGACGTACCTCTGGAACCCTTTCATCGTTTCGCACTAGACCGCCTCGGACCTTTTCCTACGTCTCGTTCCGGCAACCGTTGGATCGCGGTCGCGACTGACTACGCCAATCGGTACGCTATCACGCGTGCATTACCAACCAATTGGGCTACCGATGTCGTCGATTTCCCATTGCAAAATGTCATCCTTCATCACGGTGCCCTACGCCAATTGCTGACGGACCGCGGCCGCTACTTTTGGTCCAGGGTAGTTGACGACATACTCCAGTCCTGTTCCACGCAGCATAAACTCACTACAGTATACCATCCTCAAACTAACTGGCTTTCCGAGCGCTTGAATTGGACCTTTGCTGACATGCTATCTATGTACGTCGCCCCCGGCCATCGTGATTGGGACACTGCCTTGCCCCATGTAACATTTGCTTACAATTCATCGCGGCATGACAAAACGGGCTATTCGCCTTTCTATCTTCTGTATGGCCGGCATCCTGCGTTGCCATTGGATACATTCCTGCCGCCTTCTTTGGCCTCGACCACGGCGTACGCACATGACACCATCGCCCAAGCAACCATGGCCCGCGAAATCGCATGCTACCGTGTCACCGCCTCCCAGGCTTACAAGAAGTCAGCTTACGACCGCCGACATCACCTAGTACACTACGCGCCAGGTTCACTCGTCCTCGTTTGGTCTCCCCACGGTGTAAGAATACATTTAGGTGTTGACACTGCGCTCGGCGGCGCGACCAGGACTTGTTCGCCGCTCCCTGCGCTTCTCTCGAACGCTGACAGATGGCGCTACGCACCCGGGGCCCCTAGTCGCCGAGCTTCGGCAGCCGTAATGCAGATGCCACGGGATCTTTCGGTGCCGCTGCGTGTACGCGTGGTTTGTGAAGTGCGGCAAGACAACGAAGGATTGAAACTGCTGTCGACACCAAATAATTTTGGGCTACTTCGTGTTTTTCTTGCTGAGACTGCATGAATGGGCGGAACAGCAGCGAGGACGCAGCCCTGTGCTGCTTCCGAGCTCGTTATCGAAATGCGTTCATAGCAAATTTTTTTTTCGTTCATCCGCACGACTGCTGTGAGAATAGTTAACTACACTGCCTCTTAAATATAAAAGGTCGGACTCAACGCGCCCACATTTGGCCTGAAGAGCCTACGCGTACATTCAAACATTGCTTGAGCAGTGTATTGCGCCAATGCTGCGAGATGACCGCCGTTTTGAGAACATGGTTAACTTCGGCCACCTGGAGTTCTTTAATTTGCACAGAAACCTCAAGGACGTTTCCGCATTTCGCCTGCATCAGAAATACTTACTCCGCAGCCACGAATAGAACCCGCGCTCTTGTGCTGTATTGCAGAACGCCACTGCCGCTATACACGCGAGCGCCGGGACCAAAACAAAAATCCAAGTGTGCATCTGCGGCTTTTTAATAGCAAGTGCAGTCCACAATTAGGTACGCGAAACGCAAATAGTTACTGGAAATGCCACTGGCGTTGTTTCTGCCAATCTTATCCCTCAGGTCGGCACCGACGATGCTGAGTGGTTGTCTCTAGCACTAGGCCCGAGAACGTAGGTGTAATGCCGGCTGCGGTGGCCGCGAAACAACGCAAAAGGTACCCGTGTGCTGTGTGATGTGAAGAATCCCATGTGGTCTAAGTTTGGAGCCCTCCATTGCGGCATCTATAAATGCCCATATGCCCCTTGCTTTTTGCTTTTTTTTTTGCTCAAATGCGCCCTGAATAGCCATTCTGTTGAACAAACAAATTTATTACTACAAGTAGCCTCTCTGAGAGATGTGATTTCCTGTAGTCACTAGGTTACGCACAAAATACAGTGAATCACAACCTACTGGGCTACTTTCGTGTAATCAAGAGCCAAGACCGTGACTGCAATTGTGATGATCACTGCATTCGTTTATTTGGACGATACACTGAGCGAATCATCCTCTATCATCTAGGATGAGCACAGCTTGGCCTGTTTCTTTTTTTCTTGACACTGCTTTGTCATGACTGCATTGGTGTGCTTACAATGCTGCCTCATACGCATGCTGACGTAATAGTGGAGGAGCTGTGCGAGTACTTCTTCCTTGTGATCAGCACATGGGAATGTCATCGTGTATGTATCTATCACTGCGTTTATGGTGTCCCAGTACACCATGTGGCAGTCTGCATAGTCAACAAAAAACCGCTCCGTATGCTTTAGAAGGTCAAATATGTTGACGTTAGGGTGGGTAAGACCCCCTCTGGTCTTCACATTTGTTAGAGCTGCTTCAGCAAAAGAATTATTTTTTTACGCTGAAGGCTGACAAGCAAGCAGCGCAGCTGGTAACTCTTCGGATCTTTCTGCGCAAAAAACCGGTGACATAATAAAGTATGCAGTCTGTAATTTGCCCTCCGTCTGATTTTTGTTTCCGAACGATATCTTCACATTCCCAGTCTTCTACTGAAACTAGATCGTCTAGCTTTTCTTTAATTTAATTGATGAATCCAGGGCATGATGCCACTTTGTCGTCTGTTCTAATGAGGGCCCTGAAATATGACGCATCCAGCAATGGTTCCTCACCCTCGACGACTTTGCAATTGCCATACTTCGGAGGTTTAAGGATACTGTAGATCGACAGCGTCTGGTAAAGCTGCATAAAGGTGGGCATCGAAGGGTGATCATTCTGGCTTCCTGCCAACCGTATTTTGCCAAAGAACCGCTCGATAGGATCTTCGTTCATTTTGTTGGTTAGGACATATTTGAAGTTGTGGCAATCAAGCAGCACCTCACAAAGATCCAAAGTGGACTTCAATGTGACTCGAAGTCCCTCGCAAGTGCTCTTTGTCAAGAACATGTCTTTTATAATGTTGCCACTTTCCAGTTCTCTTTCCCAGCTGTCCAGCCAGTCAATTCCATGCTTGAGAATTGCGAGGTCTCGGCTGTTCCTTGTGATCCCTTCTGCTGCAAATCGCCTGTTCAGTGCATCAAACAAATTGTTTAAAAACAACGTGAATTCTTGAGTTTTCTCGCTGCCTATGAGTTTGCGGATACCTTGTTCCCGATAAAACTGAATACCCGCCGCCATGGAGCGGCTAAAGACTTGGGTGGCTAACTTCACACGCATCTTCTCACAGTTACTCGGGTATATGTGAGAGTGCGTTATTTTCGGGCAGACTTTTAGGCCCCCCGCGTTGGCAACGTCTTCCTTGTAGACTTCAGCATAGTACTCCCACTTGATCCACTGTCCTTCGTTTTTCAAGTATCGCTGCTGCTTAAGTCTATTTCTCACACACTTAAACAAGTTTGGAGTGTCAGAAAACGCAAGAACTTTTCTTTCAGGGTCAACTGGGTGCGTGAACGAGTTGCAGCTCTCCTTGAGGCTTCCATTAACACCTAGAATGTTCCACATGCTCCTGTTTGTTGACGCGCCATCACAGACAAACCCATGAATCTTTGCACCGGCTTCTTCGAGCATCACAATAGCTTGGAGAAGCAACTGAGCGAGAATGGAGCCTTTGGTTGCATTTTTTGCTGCGAACACCCCTATAGGTTGAGCGTAGCTATCGCCAAAAGGACAGAATATGAAAACGAAGGCGTGATCAGCGAGCTCATCAGCGTTTCCAGCGTCTGTTGCCAGCCCTACATATGTCATCGTGCGAGAATTGACACGTTTACTTTTTCTAACCTGCATTTCATCGAACATGATAATCCCATGTCGCTTGAAGTCGTCCATTTTTTCTATTTTCCTTTTCAGAGCAGAAAAGAACTTGCTGTCAAATCCCGACTTAATCCCACCATAGAGACATACCGGCGTATTGTTCGGACTGACGGCAATGCGAGCACTTCGTTTTCCATTAGGAACCTGTAGGCTGCTGGTGACCTGATATGAAGGAGCAAGCAAAGCAGGATCCAGCTGTCCGAGTATCGTCGTCCCTTCTTAGAACCAGTCTTGCCAGCAGCCACACATTCCTTTAACACAAGCTGCTGTGCCTCAGTAAGGTTCGCATCACGAGAAATGCGGTCAAGTGTTTCATCACTTAATTGTTTAAGCTTGGCTTTGCATTTGCTCAGTTCCGCCTCAAGCTTTTTTTTTTCCTTTTAGAAGTCGCACTTTGGACCTGTAGCTGGAAATTCTTGCCTTCCGCAAAAGGTCAATGCGGGCTTTTTTGGAAGGGCTGCTTAAAAGACGAATGTGCTTCATTTCTCCTCTCTTCTTCATACGGGAGTAATGTATCCGGAGTGTGTCTTTCAATCTTTCGCAACGGTCGCAACTTGCTTGGCCACCAGCGCATACGTGCAGGTTGTGAAACTTGTGAATCACACTCTCCAAGTCGCTTAGGCCGCATGGAACAACATCGCCGCTTATGGCGTTGACAGTTATAGGGTGACCATAAATGAAGGCACGCAGTGACAGCATTCCGCTGGATGAAACTGTAGCATCTAATGACTTCCTCAGGAAAGGTGCCTGGTCGCGTTTCTTCGCCAAAGCCACTTCCGTGAAGACTACAGCCTCCACACCAAAGCTATCAACAACTTGTGTTGCCCACGAGGTTCCTGGAAGTTGAATGCTGGATACATAACTCGAGAGACATGAAAATGTGAGCGGTTCCTTTTCATCTTGGCCGCTGACAGACACTCCCTCGTGACTTTCCTCGACTAATCCGAGGCTGCTGCATGCTGCCAATGGTGCTTCAGTCTGGACGTGACACAATCCATCTGGACGCCCCTGATGTGGACTCGTGCGGTTGTCCTGACGAAAAATGAGAGAAATTATATCAGTGGAAATGGATTTAAGGTATTGTTATAAAACATATGCTACTATCAAAAGCAGCCAAACCCAAAAAGCTACAGGCAAAAGTTTCGCGGACTGCTTCAAAAGCTAAGGGCTTAATCATGCTGTATGTTAACAACAGCTAAATTATTTAATGTCCTGGGCTGGGCAGTTACTATTAACCTGTATTGCAAGCAACTGTATCTCGTTATCCAGGGGCACCTATAGGTATCTATGGCATGCCGGGAGGACCGATACGGTTAACAGAAAGTTATGTACAGGGAACACTAAGCACCTAGAATATTAAGTACCCGGAGCAGTGCAGAAGAGAACAAACCTTAACGTCATGAACGCCAAGGAAGACGGAGGTGGCACTTGAGGAGGTGCCTCCAAGTTCCATGGTGGGAGAAGGGCACGTTCCTTGATCACTCCACTCACATGTCTGCAGTTTCTTCTGAGGGCTCGATGATGGATCGGTGCCTTTTTGTTTTTCACAGACCGTCCCAACGGTCAGTGCGACAGCGGCGGGAGCGGGCCGCTTGCTTGACTGATCGCCACACGTGGCCGTAGACTCTCGTTTTCTAGGAGGCTTTCTTGACCTTGTCGGTTTTGTCAGATATTTCGGACACCCGGGAAAAATACTGGGCACAGCATTCGCCGACAGCACCGGGATCTTCTTCGGTACATTTAAAAGTACCTTGCCATTGAACGGCTCTGGGCACGCCGCTTGCCGCACCGAAAGCGAAGGGCCTCTGCTCCGCAGCGCCCCCGCGCCGCTGCGGTCGGCGCATGTACTAGAGGGCGAACACAATCTGTGCGCGCTCTCCGCCGCGGCGGGCGGCCTGTGTCAACACCGTGGGTTAGTCACTCTATTGCGAAAAATATACTCGGACAAAAAACCTTTCCTTAAAAAAATTCGTTGTTCTCTGTTCTGCATAATGCGTCACCAAATTTCACTGCCAAACGTGAAAGTAAATGTTTTTTTTTCTCTTTTTCTCTTTTAGGTTCAAGGGTCGGCTCGGACACACAGTCTTCTTCTCTGTAAATAATATTTTAATTATAAGCGATATAAAAACTTCGTCTGTGCTTCTCAACTGCATTCTTGATTACCCTTTTGACGTTCTACACAAACTTGAATGCTCGGCCGACTGCCGTGCCCAAGTGGCCCGCTCTGCTTTGTCACTATTTTACCTGTGGGAGCACGAGAGTACCTGATCATTGTCGGCGGTGACAGACATAAATACACAAGCAGAGCAATAAGACTGTCGTTCGTGGCAATAGGTGGAAGACAGCAAGACATGACATTGACGCGACGCGATTAACAAAAAACCTGAACAGAGCACAGAGTAGCAAAAGCCAATGTGAATTGCTGCCAGCCATGACCGAACCAGTTATTTCACTCGATACGTAAGGTCACAAACTACCTCAGAAAGCGTGTTAGGTTATCAGATTTAATAACTTATGTACCCTGTCAGGATGCACGCAAACATATTCATGCAAACTATGATGTGATACATGTTATCACCTCCATAAATCCTGCCCACTTATCTTGGGATGATTAGACGCTAACAACCAAGCTACAGCGCAGAATTCATGAGTACATCCGGGATTCGTTTGCTTCTCACGCAATTCGCTCTGAGATGCTTCGTTGCACTGCGTGGTATTTCTCGTTCAATAACGGTTGGCGGACCGATGCTCACAAACAGTGCCGCTGAAATTAAAAGCAACACAGTAGTGGTTTTTCGCGAGCTACTCAGAGTTCAGATGCTTCTTTTGCTCTATTTAACATTCAGTCGAATATCAGCTATCACTATTTCGACCCTTGTCGTGTACCTGCTGGTGCTTTTATGCATGTCGTATTAACGTAAGTCCGTTATACCTCCTCATAGGTAGTATGGAATGCATTTGAAATGTACACCATGAATATTCAAAGGTTGAGCAGAAAATTTGTAATTTGTTGCAATGCAGTTGTTCTTTTTCTTACGGGGATATGGTAAGCGAACTATCCCGCAAACCAAAATATTTTACGCTTTAGTCCATGCTTTGCAGGCAGAAATACCAGGAAAAAGATTTACTCGGCAACATATCTCTTCTTAATCTTAATCACATCCGCCTACCCTTCCCGTTCCACTGAGGAGTCTCTTCATGTAGATTCCAATGTTCGAAAGACAGACATTCCGCTCATCAGTGCAAGCGCATTTGCTTCGCACGAGGTTGTCAATAGCTGCACTTTTTTAAGTAGGAGACACACTTTATAAAATTGCGACTATGAAGGCCAATATGGACAATCACTTTCAGCCCTACTTATGCCCCGCTGTTGGATAGAAAGACAAAATAAAAATAAAACGTCATGGCAAGAGACTGAAAAGCTCATGTCTGGCATGTCTGGATGGCAGAATTTCTGTTAGTAACAGATATTACCTTTGTATATTTCAACCGACATTTACTTGGTTGCCAAAGAGGACGCACCGTAGGTGGTCCAAAGCCAGAGGGAACGTCCGAAAAGGTGGAATAGCACTCTCTCGAATGCATTATTTCTGTCAACACAATTATGCAGAAGGATTTCGTAGGTGCCAGTAGCCGAGGGCTTTCTTGTAGTTCACCAAGGCTCTTTTAGTCGCAGAAACCCATACCGAAGGATGGCAGCCCTGCGGGATTTCTCTTCTTTTTACTTCTCTTCTAAAATTATTTGGCGCAAGCAAAGGGTCTTAGGAACCGAAGGAGCTCAAATAGGTGGGCTAAATATTGAAATAAAAGACAAGTTTCTCCACTGAAATTAGGAACCGATGGTTTCAACATCAAAATTTAGACTAAAGCAAGCGTTTTCGCGTACACACTGGATGCTCTGGAGCAAGAAATGATTACATTCCCCAATCCGCGACCATACTTCTCAAATTAAGGAATAGAACAACCGAATCTTCCTCTGCCACGTTACCCGTATGTCAATGGATATTTAAGCCTTCTGAGAAAATCTCTGTTATATGGGCCTTGATTTCGTTGCAACTCCTGCGTGTTTTAAGTTCAATTCTTCACAGAAAAGATAGAGTGAAAAAGAAGACCGCACAAGCGCAGCTCGCGCGTTGGTGTTAGAAGCTCGCCCAGAACGTTCCGCCAACCCGTCTTTGCTCAAGGGCTGGTTTTAAATCGACTTCAATATCCCTTTGCGAATTCGGCAATATGTGTTCGTGAGCGTACAGTGGACAGCAAGGTCAGGTGCCAGGACCCCGCCAGAAGCCTG
Source organism: Amblyomma mixtum (assembly GCF_055824585.1). Classification (NCBI taxonomy): domain Eukaryota; kingdom Metazoa; phylum Arthropoda; class Arachnida; order Ixodida; family Ixodidae; genus Amblyomma; species Amblyomma mixtum. The sequence goes on along the minus strand of NC_143014.1, from coordinate 228,017,565 downwards.
CACCAGGTACAAAGTGTTTACGCGGCGATTCCCCGAAGGAGACGCTGTCTGTCGGAAATGCAAAGCTAGAGTGAGAGAGCAGGGTTCTTTACGCCTCCTTTTTGCTCAGAACATCGACGGGCCTCAGCCAGTGGCAATGCTTCGTACCGGGAGCGCCTGCGCTGGGATCTTCAACCGCAACGCGGCTTCCATCGCTCACCAGCGGCCTCCGATAGCGTTGATCGACCCCGCCTACTTCGTCGATGACACGAGGGGTAAGCACGTCTTTCCATCAAAAAGCCTCTGTTTAAAACTGTCGTAAAGCAAACGGTGCAATGAATTATACTCTGGCATATCATTAAGCAGCTTAGCACTATTCTTTTAACTCCCTCAGATTATTTAATTGAATATTGCTAGATGCTCTTGTTATGTGAATTATGCCATATATGCTATATTGTGCTAAAAGCAGAGTTGTTAATGTATTCCCATTGACACTTGTCGCGAAGATTGAGAATGAAAGTAGCAGCTTCAGACTTTAAATGACCATGACCATGGCAGGCCAACATGACCTGCCTTTCTCAGTGACACCGGTAGCATATGTCTTAGCTAAGGGACGGTGCAGGAACGCAGAATGTAATTCCTCTTGCGGGCTGTTTGCATTGTTTGTGGCAAGGGTTTAAATTTAGTCGGTATATTGGAAGTAATTTCATGCGGAGTGAATATCTCTCCAAGGCTTTTATATAGATTACAGCAAACGTAATCTCACTCATATCAGAGCAGTAATGCACAGGTTACATCAGAATTGAAGTAAATGAGGAATACTTTGTGAATACACAACCCACTTCGACACATTGGGGATGCTAGTGGCAGAGCTGCTTTTGTTATTAATTTATGCCCTATGTGCGCGAACATAATGATGCTATTGGTGCTGCATTTCTCATCTCTGAATTTTTGTGCAAAGAGGGTTGTTACGAATACGGGACTAAAGATTTGGAATTTATTGAATTTTCACCTTCCTACTGCAGTATTAAGCGTATTGTTTTTGTGCACCCTGCCATTGAAATATCCTGAGTGAAAATCAACTCTGACCTGCACCTCCTCACGAAAGTAAGAAATATGCGCTCGCTTCCTCAACCACAAATAAGCCAGAAAATCGCCATGGGAATAAATTAACCTCCGCAGGTGACTCTGCTGCTACCTCCGTCGTGGACCGGTACCGTCGCGAGCAATTGGTCGTCGAGGCGCAGTTCGCGCGCATCAAAGAGGAACTGACGCGAGCTGGAGACGCCGACTGCGGGGACAGATCCCACCACCAGATCGTGGGCGAGACCTTGCCTACTGAACCGAGGTCATCCGCGACGGGACGTCAGCCAACGATGGCACTAAATGCACGCAGCCGCCACTGCAAAGTGCGGAAGACGAGTGAGTGATTGCAGTCAGTAATAAGTAGTGATGCGCACGGCATACTCAAGTTTTCGCTAGGGAAAGAAATTTGGGCAACACCTCACGTGATGGAACGCCGTAAATTTCCTTCATTTCTAACAAGAAATTTTTGGCAATGTGGGCTGAAATACAGGATGGCTTCGCCTTTTTTGACACGCTTGCTTCCACTTCTTATAACACCGAGTTACCAAAAGCATTTATCTTCGATTTCAACGCCTCAAGAAAGCGGGTACCCCTGTGTCGAAGATCATTGCTTTCTAGGCTGGCCTGGTGAAAAAATTCAGGAGATAACAGAGGGGACCCATGTCCGCTAGTGTTCGCTTTGGCGCTGCGTCCACTGGCTCTAGAGGCCCGGGTATTGTGCGATGTCAGTGCACGTCAAAGAACCCCAGGTGGTCGAGATTTCCGGATCCCTTCACTACACCCTTAGCAAAAACTAATACGTTTGGAATATACGGAGGTCTATTTAAAATGTATTTTAAACATATTTTGTATTCATGAATGCACTAAAAATATGTAGGAAATACGTTTCTGAAATTTCATGCTTGGTATTCGAAATATATTTTTAAAATGTGCCAAAAATACCTCACTTAAAGCATACTTCGAGCACTTTTCAAATACATGAAAAAATAAGCATGCAGTTTTAGCATCTTGTCAGGGTATTAAAAGTGTATTTTCGGAAATATGAAATTAATTCATCGAAAGTATACTTCAATTCTAGAAAACGGGCAGCCCTTGTAAACGTATATGTATGCAGTTTTAGCATCTTGTCAATGTATTAAAAGTAAACTTTCGTAAATATGAAATTAATTCATCCGAAATATATTTCAATCCTAACAAACGGGCAGTCCTTTTAAACGTCTTTGCACACTTCTAGCTGCCATGAACAGTCGAGTGCTCGAAATCGTGTTTCGGGAAATGGCATTTGCGTGTCGTCAATGTATTTGAAGTGTACTTCCGTAAATACGTAATTAATTCGTCCAAAGAACACTGAAATTCTAGCAAATTGGCAGTCCGCATTAGCATATTTGCAGCGCACTACAAGCTGTCGTTGAACAATCTAATGCTCAAAATCGAGTTTCGGGACATCGCATTTTGGTGCTGGCCATCTATTTAAAGTGTACTTTCGTAAATACGCAATTAATCCGTCTGAAGTATATTTAAATTCTAACAAATGGGTTGTCCGCGTAAACATATTTGCATTACACTTCAAGCTACCGTAGAACAATCTAGGGCTCGAAATGACGTTTCAGCGAAGAGTGAAAACTTTCCCTTTCTTGTCATCCTTTCGTTTATGGTAACTTCTAGCAGGAAGGTGATCACCACTTATACCCCTGCTACACGGGCGCTTCGAATGCCTTCCAGCCGAATGTCATCTAACGATGCTACATGTGTTCTGCCTAAGGGAGTGCTTGAAGATAATATTACGCCAATGAATAGTAACCGCGTCAGCATGAAATTTCCCCGGGAGTGCGCCGATGAGGTCGACTGCACTCATACTGTTGTTTACATCGCTTGTTTACATAACATAAAACGCAATCTGCGCTTTGGTTCTAATAAACAATCTGTTTTCTTTTTTACTGGTTGTACTCGTGATTGTTTACGCAGTGCTACAATGTGTGGGAAGCGATGATGCGATCGCACGCCTGAGAAAGCCGGGTTGTTGGCATCGCGCAGGACTGGCGCTTCTCGCTTCTTGTCCCGGCTTTCTCAGACGTGACCAGTACTTTTTTTTTAAACTACTTTATCCAGAAGTATGTATGGCGACTGTTCGCTTTAACTGAAACGGCCTAACTTGTTATCCACAAGCTAGCGACGGCGACGACTGCTGCTGGCCGTAAAGCACCGCTCGGCAGTCTGGGTCGCACCGGCGATTCCCGTTCATCGTACGCGTGCCTTGCGATGTAAGCAATAGTTGATTTCAGGCCACTGTTGCCAAAACTACACCTGGTGACCATTTGCATTCGCTAAAGCTTGTGATTCGCTCTTCACAACCGCCGAAATCACAGATCCAACCCTGCGAACTCGCTGGGCCTAGTCGTCGCGGAAGGGAACAGAGCCGTCGTCGATTGAAACTGATTTGGCAAGCGCTTATCGCTGGTGAGTGTTCAGGTATGCACACGTGAAATATAGCCGTTCGTTTCGCTCATTTAGAAGCGCGAGCATGCACACACCGCCGCCTCATCACCGTGCTCTCGCTCAGCCGCCGACAAGGCTGACCGTCCACCGACCGGATTCGTCGGTGTCGTTGGCCTGAAAAACGTGTCCCTCTAGAATCATATTATAGTAAACTAGATATTTCACTATAATTACATGCTGTTGTTCAGCGTGATATATACTGTCGTTGTCGGACTAGTGTGACCGCCGCCGTCGTCGTCGCTGTACACTGAAAACGAGCTGAGGCTTTCGAATGCGTTTCGAAAGTGTCGTGCAGCACCGCGGCAGTCCATCGAGTCCGAATGTCATTCCTATTCTCGAATGCCATTCCACTCAATGTCATTCGGACATTTCCGTGTGAGAACGTGATAGCATTATACCAGCAAAAGCGCCTTGGGTACTTCTGGGTCCGAATAAGCCAGCGGAAAGGACCCCGTGTGGCAGGGCAGACCGGCTCCCTTACACGCCCATGTATCTGTTGGTTGACAGTTCGACTCCTGACCTGTGCCTGACGCAAGTTTCAACTAGCAATTCCGTTCTCAATTAATCCCAGATTCGAACGCGACCAGTAGGGTACTTCTGAGATAATTTGGAAGCCCACAGTATTTGCGCAAAAAAAGGTATCACCGTGCAAAATAGTGCGTCGCTTTCGCTGGGTATATATACGGCAAGCTAAGTATAGCGCTTGTCGTAGGATTTGTTGTTTGCTGTGTCGCTGTCGTCTTGGTATGCTGTATGTAGGTATCTGCCGTTCCCATTCAATCACGTGACCTTATAATATCAGACTCCTGTTGATTAATGATAAATACCCGTGTACGATTTGTTCTCCAGTTGATGAATTAACCCGTGTCATTCCATGGAGCCGCCCAGTAGACTTTTTTTTAAGCCCGAGTAAACACATTTTTAATGTATTAAATGTATATTTTTAGTATATTTCTAATGTATATTTTTATTATATTTTTAATGCATTATAAATATGCTAAGCGGGCAAAAATGTACTTTTCCCGTATTTTTAAGAACGTTTAAAATATTATTCCTAGTATACTTAGAAAGCATTCGTATTGCAGTTTAAGCATAGGGACAAAAAAATGCGAAATAAATATGAAATTAATACAATACGTTTGAAATGCATTTTTAGCACATCCTCTTTTCGCTAAGGGCAGTGTCCCTGATAGCATCATTCGCTTTGGGACGTTAAACCATCATAAACCATAAACCATCTTTCAGAGTTTCGAAAGGGTACAAAAAAAATTCTTCACACCTGGGGTTTGGCCTTCATAGCGCCCTGTTATCTACCAAGCATTTGCTCCCTTTCAAGATGAAGTAAGGCTAGGAGGATGATGACACCTGTGTGTAGCATGGACATATTGTCAGGCTTGTCGAGTCAGCCGTCACTGATGTTTGCGGGATCCCTGAGAAAGGCAGCGTGCATGTTGATTTGTAAACTTTCGCAGATTTTCTTGAAATAATTCGAGAGATACCTCGCTGCCGTCCGAGTAATTTGACTCTGCATTAAAGCTGACATTATCTACCTTATATGGATCCATTATTAGGTGATCAACTTCAGTTACCTAATCAAAGTTGTTTCTTCATTCTATGCGGCAGGATTATATTGCGAAATAGAAAGCCGTCAACATCAAAGGACGACCCTTTTCTTAAATTTTTAATTCGCCAATTTGCTTCGAAATATCGAATGTCACTTTTATGCTTTTTAATGCTCGTTGAGTTGGCTGTCCCTCTTTGCATATATATATATATATATATATATATATATATATATATATATATAAAATGGCGTCGCTAGCATTTCTTATGCATGAAATAGACGAAATTTCTGTACTTTATCATCTTGCAGAAGTCAACATTTTTCCTTCGACAGCGTCATCATTTTAGAAGTACAGAATGCGGGAAAGCAAACCTAACCGTGCTTTCAAAAGCGTATTAAGGCGAATGCCTTTAATGGCTCATACTGTGGTCCGTTAACAAAGCGTGTCACACACGCTTAACTCGGGAACTAAAAAAAGAGAAGAAATACAATGGTTACTTCAGATAGAGGAGGGAAAATGAATCTAGAAGACTAGGTTGATGACTGTAGATTAATTAATTATAGGCAAAAATGTCGAAATTGCCTCGAAATAGCGGGGACGTCGATATAGCCACGGGAATGGTGTGACGTTCCATCCACCGAAGTCGTCACTGCATAGTGAAAATTGTCGCATAATGGTGAGGAAAACGTCGGATTTGTATCAGATTAGATGGAAAAATGTGTAATTAAGAGTGATTAAGATCCCCGAAAGATGTATAATTTGGGTATCGATATAGACGCGCGAACGGTGTGACGTGCCATCCATCGAAAGTCACCACGGCATAGTGTCCCCGCCCGAAGCCTCTCACCAATTTAGTTGCCAAAGTGTCCTCGCAGTTTTAAGCATGAAATGCTTTTAGCTCCCGTTGTAGGCAGTGTGGTGACGTCACGCCGAGACAGAGAGCCAACATCCGGGCACTGAAACGAGAGCATCCGGGCACCGTACGAGATTTAACGAGACTCTCTAAGCCCTCCTACGGGACCGGTATACAAGCGCCGGTAGCTTCGCGCCGAACGGTTGGTGGCATTCCTCCCTTCCTGTACGATGCTGTTCGGGTGTGGAGCGAGATGACAGAGAATTACAGCGCCATTTCCTTTCCTCAAAAAGCGTTGCGTTCAAAGGGCAAGGCATCGCACCGAACGGGTGGTGGGGTTCCTCCCTTCCTGTACGGTGCGGTTCGGGTGTCCACCGAGATGACAAATTATTACTGTGTAATTTCCTTTCCTCAAAAAGCGTCACGTTCAAAGGGCAAGGCATCGCGCTGAACAGATGGTGGCGTTCCGTGGACTACCTGACAGCGCTACAACACGCTGTCGCGTTCCACTCCTAAAGGCGAAGCTTAAGCGTCATCAATCAGCAGTTTGTCACTAATTAGTAATTTATCATTACTTCTTCATCAAACATTTGTGACCTAATCTACTGGTGACGTCCCCAGTGTCACATAGGAAAAGTGGTACAAATATCCCAAGAATGAAAACAACGATTACAAAAATGAAAGGCAAACAGAAACCGGATACAAATGACGAGGCAGGGCGGAAGAGATTCCCCAGACACTCACAGGAAACGATTGCGTCCACATGGACCCGTGCACAGAATATGTGGTGTGGTGTGGTGTGTTGAACACTCACAGGAAACGATTGCGTTCACGTGGACCCGTGCACAGTATATGTGGTGTGGTGTGTTGAACACTAGCCCGACTTCAAGATTTTGACTAGTACCATCTACAACCAATGTGTTATGCCCGTAAACATTTCATGCTTACGCTACTCTCGGTTACGGGAGAGGCAGAGATTTTTTTTCATTCGACATTTAGAGAAACATTAGCCATTAAGAAAATTCAAACTAGGCATACATTCTATGCTGGCACCCTTCATTTCCGCAATATAATATTGACTTCTAAGATCTAAAATAAAAAGTTATTGAAAAACGTTAGAGATCACTGCGGCAAACCGCACTGGAATAAAACGAAAGAACTGACGGCTCCTCGGCACTCGCACCTCTGTTTGTTCATATTTGCCTCTATTCACCTAAATACACAATTCACTGCCATTTTATCCGCACTTTATTCACTTAATTCATCCTCGATTCATCTTAATGCAGCAGTAATCACTCAATAATCACACAATTCACTTTAATTCACGATTAATTCACGATTATTACAATTTACAAGTAACCCCCATTAACTCACCCTTAATTCACTTCACTGGGCCATTAATTCGCAATATAATCGCATTAATAAACCTTAATTCCTTTTTTATTTGTGTTAATTCATAATTCATTCGCCCTAATTTATAATTAACTGATTTCCACATTTCTATAGTCGTTAAGGATTGGATTTCGATTAATTCCACATTTCCCCTGGTTTTATCACAGTATTCATTCCGGACATTGAAATTTTGAGCCGCGCGTTGGCTCCGCCCACACTTCCGGTCATGCGCTACTTCACGTCGTGCTAAACTTCCGGCGTTTCAAATCTGACGCCCCTTTTTGCACTATCCACGGACTTTATTTTTAAACCATTCGGTTCTAATTAACTAATCCAATCGTCACCAAGTTTTCGCGCCGCATCCTCACATCATCTTCTTTCGATTATAAGCACTATTTTGACGATATTTCTTTCCAGTTCCCCATTGTCGTGGCGGATATGTTTTGGTGAAAAGTTTTACGGTCGACATAGCCTCGTAATGCTTTCGCATTGAAAAAAAACTTTAAAATGCCAAAACTTAAAGCTGAATGAGTTGCCTAGAATTTCAAACATTACTATCTCCAACGATTTTTAACCAGAGAGCGATTAAGGTAGCGTTCTCCAGGAAATCCTGTGTCGGCGTAGTCGGCGTCGGCTTCTTGAGCGAAAAATCACGAGCATAACCACAACCTCGTGATCACACCCTTACCACCGAGCATGAATACAACCTACAACCTCGGGAAGTGCAACCTGGGTCGGTCAAGGCCCACCGCTGGAGGCACTTGCCATCGCAGGGCAATGGCGCATCGATTAACACACCCCCGCTGCGCCAGGAGGGGTATGAGGACTCCCACGGATCCATGAATGTAAAGCTCAGATTGACCTTCTTAATACCTGGGAATTACACAATTACACTATCTCGTCATACCCTTGAGGCGGAGCTTTAGTGTCACCTTCACGAAGACCTCTCATCCTGGTTCCGGCCTGAAAACTGACATGGACTCGGTATGTAATTCGCAGCGTTCCATAACCGAAGTATTCATAGCCGGTGGTCTGTCAGTGCGGCAGACTGATTACTAGTGGAAGGACGATGTTGTCAGCGGGCGTAAAGATTCGACGCTTCAGAATTTGCGACTATAGTGCCTATCAGCCGCTATAAAGCGAGGTGTAGCTGAGGTCATTTAGAAAGGCCCATGATCTTCCGATGACTTGAATAGGGAGATGATATTATGATGATGGTGATGGCCATTAACATAAAGTCTTACTTGGATCAAGGCTATCCTTTCCAGAAGCGCGGGTACCAAGCTCAGATAAAATGAATTTTACGTGACCTAAGCGATGGCCTTCTTTGCTAGTCTCCTTCTTTACCTTGGTTAGCAGAGGCACACAGCCTTGTGCAGCATTTTTTGTCAGCATGCATAGTGATCAATCTTTCTTTGTGTCGCATCAGCAACCGCAGTTCGTCTGCGTCCGCCTCGTGTAGCCGGAGCGGCACCGTACATGGCGGCCATCGAGTGGCCACGCAATCCCCAGGTCTCTTGGCCCTTCGTCGAGCTGCCATCCCTCAGTGGGACAACTCCGCCGAGCGAATTCAGCGCTGACGGTGGCTGGTACAGTGCGCTCTCGGGTCCGCCCACTTTCCGGCTGCTGCTGTTGGCGGTAGCCTGCAAGTGCCCAATCCCGCTTTTTGAGCAGGCCACCTAGAAGACCGCAAAGGTGATGACACATGACGGATCTAAATATCTTTCAAAACCTATTCCGAAACAGGGCCCGGGCTGCGCAGAATGACAGCTCTTTAACATTAATCGTTCATTTGAGCTGCAACCGGTATTAAAGCCTTCCCCTTTATATATCGGCGAAAATTAGTGCAAACGCTCCTGTTTTTCTTAAAGTGTACGCGTATGTAGTTGAATTACGGTGTAGTGGTGAATTATGTAGGCAGCGATTGAATTGAATCAACTTCAGGTGTGGAATAGATGTTCGGAAAGATATCAGGTGGCATTTTTAGTAACGTCAGCAGAAGCAGCTCAACCAATGTATTATTTTTATGAAGTTGCCAATAATCTTAAAATTCTAACAGTGCTGCCGGGAGGTCCATTCAAACGTTTCGTTGAAGAACAGAATGTTGTAGAATGCGTGTGGATAAGCAAATAGTTAAAAAATTACTACATAGTATTGAAACTTATTGTGAGAAAGCTACAATAGCATTTGGATACACCTTCGATGATTACTAAGATTCTCTTGAAGCCGAAGCTTCACTCACGCCGTATAAATTTTTTGAGGATGTAGTTGGGTGGCTGTCGTAGCTGTGGAAAATAGAAGTAGGGAAGGCGTGGCGCCCTCTACATGGCAGCTTTTTACATAGTGTTGAGAGGCAGAGATGCCTGATGGGTGGTGCTTTTTTAAGAAAAGTGGCTTGCACACTCCGTCCACGAATTCGATTCCACTGCCGCTTTTTGGTTTCGGTCCTCCCTAGGATTCTAGCGTGTGGACGCCCTGTGAGGGTGTAGTAAGAGAGTTGGGGCTGGGTAAAAATTCAGGAGGGTAGACTTTTGGGGTGGTTCCCGTGGTGGATGGCGCGTGGACGGTACGCAACGATGGTGTGCAGCCGCGCACCGAGGGGGTGCGCAGGGGTTATTACTAGTGAGCGGTGCTTCTAGCAAATGAAGGCTCCACTCCCTGATGCTACAGAGCACCGCACAAACAGACGCTAGCATTTCCCCGTTATGACACTGGTACTGTTTTCGTGGTAAAGCGGCTCAAACTGTACGAAAGATGAAAGAGGAAGACAGCAAATTGTGCGTGCCCTTCCTTTCACTCTGATAGAAGTAACAGTGGCAGGAAGCCATCACCCTCCTGAAGCGCCACTCACCACCAAACTACCTATACCTCCATTTTGCACTGTGGCACCACCCACTAGAAGACCACTCGAAAGCGGAATGAAAAAGGGACAGCTAGCGGAATCGATTTCAAAGGCGCAGTTGGAAATGTTGTTGCCCACGAAAGCAACCAGCCACCTCTTTGCCTCAGCTTCTTATCTAAGTGGCAGCCCCCCCCCCATTCCTCTTCACCTTCCAGAAGCGCCACCCACCTTCGCGCATTATTAGACAAGAAAAATTCTGTCGCGTTTGTGACGCTTCTAGAAACAATAATGAAAACATCAAAACACTCATCGAGGCTTAATCAAACTGCTGTCGCCGCTTGCCCGCCTCAGGCTGCATGATCGTCCTGCCAATTTTTTCCATCGTGCATCGTTCAGTTCGTGCTGCTATTACAATCATGAATCGACACCAGCCAGCCTAAATGTTTGCATTGCTAAATCCCTGTGTGAATTCCACAGGTCGTTACTTGTCGGCGAATCCGGCATGACTCTTAGTCGGAGCCACCAGAGCATACAAGCACATTCGTTTCTAGGGATTATACCGGGATTGGTTGAATTGCACGCGACGAACCAGAAGTCTGCGCGCTGTTCTGTGAGTTGTCTTGCAGCTCAGACGCGAAGGAACTGAGGGCACGAAAGTTTTGTATTCGAACAGTTCTGTAGCAGGTGATGTGACGTGAAGTCGCGTCCTGGTTATTAGGAGTAGCATGACTGCGCCACTCAAGTCCACATTAATATGCCAACCACCTGACCGGCATATAGAGCTACACGTAACTATTTACTCACAGAGGTAATATCGCAGATCAAAAATTTTGAAATTTAATGGTTTTGTTATTGTTTGGATTGGAGAATTGGAATGTTCATCTTTTTGCGATTTGTTAACCGTCTGTAAAAATGCTGAGAGATGTGTTTCGTGATTTTAAGGGGATGTGAAGTTACTTCTTTTGAAATTGAGAAATAGAATCGGGCGCAAAACGGTGCTCGACAAAGATGCGTTGGGGTAGGTTCTAAACAGTGCGTCGGCAATTTCTCTGCAAATGCTTCGCACTCAAAGAGTTTTTTTTGTGTCCTTCAGGTCCAAGGGCCGGCGCGCCACCAAGGCACCCTCTTTGTAAATAATATCTAAAATTGAAACGACATAAAAACTTCGTCTGTGCCTCTCAAGTACCGTCTCAATCGGCCTCTTTACGTTCTGCACACAGTGGAATACTCGACAGACTGCTGTGGCCACAGGGCCCGCTATGTATCTTCATATTTTAAGCGCATGCACCCGACAGCAGCCGGTGATTATCGACAGTGAGGTACACATGCTCAAGCTCAGAAAAGAAATTCTCTCTCTCGTGGCGAGAGATGGTAGAAAGCACGACGCGACTGCGACCAGACATGATAGCTAGAACCCTGAACACAGCCCATAGTAGCAAAAAGCCAATGTGGGTGTCAGCCAACCATGACAGAGCCAGTTAATTCTCCCTATAAACAAGGTGAGTACCTTTCTAGCTCAGGAACCAGCTCTGGGCACATTTCAACTGCTTGTAAGAAGAGCAACTGCCTCAAGAACTTTTGCAAGTTGGTGTACTGACTGTTCCGTCGATCCGAGAAAATCGAAAAAAATTCTCTCGGCTAAACCGCTTGCTTAGTCGGGCTCCACTTTCGCACAAAAGTAGCATTTGGTGTAGTTGTGTTTTACACTGCGTTTGGGGGGGTGGGGGGGGGGAGAATCGGTAAGAATTGAAAACCTCCATCGTCTGCGGTGACGGCAGATCGCAATGCCAAGCGCCATCTGTGCCCGCCGGAGGAACGAGCGCTCTACCATTGAAGCTGCGGCCAAAGGCAAGAGAGGTGAGAGCGGTTGCGTGGTTTGTTTGAAGGTGCTTTCTAGGGTTTTTTTTAGAATTTGGCGCAGAAAATGCTGTTGCACGCAACTGCTTCCCTCCCAGCCTTTTGTGCTTCTCTCATGAGTTTCTCCACAGCCTCCCTACACGATAGAGTGCTTGTTCGTCTGGAGGGCGCATGATAGCGCTACCGGTATCACTACTGCGAAAACTCGCAGTTTTGGTTCGCCGTCGCCACAGATGAAGATTTCCGGTTTTGACCCAACCAGGCAAGTACCCCACCGAAACGTAATATAAAAAAAAAAGTCAAATGCCATTTTTGTACAAATTTGGAGCCCTAAGAAGGTGGTGAGGCCAAGGGAGTTTTTTTATTTCCTGATTGACGGAGCAGTCTTTAGATGTTGAGCGCGAACAACAGGTCTTCGCGTACACTCACAGAAATTTTTTCCTGAAAAATAAAGATATTAAGATATTTTCTGCAGCTGCGTTGCGAGTAAATGTCTCTAGTGTTGTGTTTTCAGTTTTGAGCTCTTCTGTATTCTTCACATAAGTTTTCTGTTTTGACTTGCAGAAAGTATTTGGTGAAAAGTATGCTTGCTCTTTTCTATTTTGTCTGATTTTCTAGACTTCTTGTCTTTAACTTACTTATAGATTGTTCCACTGTCTTCTCTCGTATTTTGTTCTAGTCCTGTAAACGTGCATTCCGACCCCAGGTGGTTTGGTCAAAATCATGTTTATTTGGAAAAAAAAACCGCCCAGGGAACTTGAAACCATGAAGCTTTGAAGCCAGATTATCAGTGCAGGAGCTCCTGGTGCTAGGCAATGCTGGTCGTTGCGGGCTTCTCCTTTGTTCCGCTGCCCAAAATCCATAACTTTGATGGCTCTACTGGAAGAAAAGGAGCGGCTTAAGGTTAGGTTACTAAAAGTATCTCGATCATTTAGGTCACGTAATAAATCCATACCAAATATAATTCTACACCAGTTACTGCAAGTGGTCCAAAGGCGCAAGGTCACACTTAAATTGCTGGGGGATTTTTTAATAATGCATGGATCTAACACTCTAGTTCTCTGTAACCGCTTTCTTAGGTAGCATGCTTAGGTATAAATGGAAGCATTTATAAATTTGCATATAAGAACCGATTTTTAAGGCCCATCTCGCTAACTACAGCACCCCAGATTAGGTGTTAGTACTATATTGTGCACGCGTCAGCAGGCGTCAGCTGTGAGGAATATAAAAGTCTACTCGCCAAAGCGTGGCACTACCGGTCGGCGGCGCGCTGGTCGTAAGCACGACGGGGTTCCCATTCTACAAACAACAGCAGATTTCGATCGACGCCTGTGGCATGTACTGCCGCCCTCCAATGTCCAGTAGACAACACACGCCAGCGACGGCCCTTACCACTGTCCATAGAGCTGCTCAATGCACGCGGACAGCTAGCAGCTCCAAGCACTTTATGTTACCTTCACACTGCACACTCCTCTACTCCCATTACAAGAGTGCGTATTCTTTTGAGCGGCCTTAGGACAGCCTCACGCAGTCTGGGTCCTTTCTAAATAGCGCCGTCAACGAGTGTATGCATGCACACCGCAAGATATATTTTTCTAACGTTAACAACCACAATGATCAGCGTGCACGCGTGCACTGAGCACTCTTCAGTGTCCGGGAGACGACAAATTCAGTAGGGTAGGATCCCGTGTTGTTTACACAATAAAAGTACCATTTGTCTACAAGTAATTCATACAAGACATATTCATATCAAATAGGGGGAAGTCGCACCGCTTCCCTTCTTTTGCAAATACTCCAGTAGGTAAAACCATGCAGAAAACGCATGTCATGTGCGTCTATGCGACGACAAGCGTCTTGAAGAGACCAGGACCGCAGCAAAACGCATCAGCGTAGAATACAGAGCACTCATAAATCCATGCGAAGAATTGCCTATGCTCGCTGTTTTAATCCCAAAATATGCAAAATGAATTGTAATGTGTTACATGCATTTTTAAAGCATTTTTTTTTTCTAAATAGGAGGGCCACGTGACTGGTACTTCGACAAGGAGCTGCTGTCAGGACAGAAAATGTCTGCGCTACTCGTGAGCAGGTTTCCGTCTTGGGTCGCTAACAGATATTTTTTGTGTGGAAAGCGAAATTTTCTATAAAACGTCTAATTTTACACACATTTTTTATAATTTAGATGCGGCAAACAAGATGCCACAAGCTGCACAGCGTTTCCTTCCATGGTGGGTCTCGAGCCATCGCGCCTGATCTGCTGTAGGCGCGAGTAGGCACCGAGCTCAATCTTGCCTGCACCTGGTCACGTGGACGCCCAAAGCAGCCTCCTTGGTCCTTTTCACGCAACAGTAGTTGACAGATTGGTGCTCAAAAACAGTGCCGGTGAAATTAAACGCCACAAAGTGGTGGTTTTTCAGAGCTACTCACAGTTTAGACGGTAAATTTTTCTTTACGTCATGTAACCGCATATCAAGTGTAACCATTGCCAGCCACGTGTTCGTTCATTTCATATTCGACTAAATCAGCTGCTGCTACCTAAAGCATTCCGTAACACCGTAAGCACAATATAGGCTCCTCATATGGACGCATGGAATGCAATTTCAATCGTGTGCACCTAATGTGTTGATCGTCAGGGCTAAAAAATCGGATTTTCGTGTGAGACAACTTTTGTCTCAAGATATGGTAAGCGAACTGTCCGAAAACCACAATATTTTACAGCAGTGCAGGGTGTGCACGTCAAATATGGCGCAAGCTTTTGACTTTGCAATGTATCCCTTCTCTCTCCTTATGTTTCCTGCACTACTATAGCTGGTATCTTTTAACTTTGAGCAGCTCTGCTCACAGAAATCAGAGTGGACTTAGAATTGTTCGAACATTCGCAACACACACACACGCCCTAAAAACCACCGATTGGCCTGGGCACTTGGACACGCCGGCTTGCCCGGGTCAATCAGTCAGTCATAAGACTATCATCGGTAAAAAGAAGCAACTGTACACAAGTTCTTAGCAAGATAGGCGCATTACAAGAGCATCAAAGATGCTGCTCCCCTACAATGATAAAAACAGTTCACTCGACACCACTTGGTGGGGGATCACCAAAGGAGGGCAATCAGCTCAAAAATTCTTGCATGTTCGGCCAATTGGGCACAATGAAGTCGTAAGCCAGTTTTACGTCATAAGTTCCGCGAAGTTTTGCTTCGCGGCGTGTCTTGTGCGGTCACCCTGGGTGCACTAGGCGCGATCGAGCAACATGCTTGACCGTCCCTGTGCCTGCTCACGGGGACGCCAAAAGCGGCTGGCTCTGGCGGTATCGCCTTTGCACCCGTATCGCCTTTCATGATTGCGTCCAAGATCGCAAGGGGCCGGTAGCTTTGACGTGCGGCGCCTCCGCATCGTATTCCTAGCGCCCACGTGCCATGGCAGCGTGTATCGGGGTCTACTCGCTTGGCAGGAAGGGATACAAATCGGAGAGTGCTGTGTGTGGTTTCTCTTTGCCGGCCTCTAACGTTTATTTTCTGCCGGTTTTCAACAACAGCTTCTTTTTGTTTACGTATGATTGCAGTTGACATTTACAGAAATGAAAATAATTTCTGAAAAATGACGACGTTCATTTAGCGAGTATTCGAATTAACATCCCAGCCCGTGCAAAAAAGATTTCGAGAAATAGAATGCGTGAGATTAGGAGACGTAAATCATAAAAAAGAGCGCGCCTATATTAGCCGTTTGGAGAAACATGCCTGAAATAAACGTTAGTTTTTGCAGTTTATTATTGCCCGCTACAAGGACGCGAAAACATACCTGGATGCCAGAACAGCACTTTGCACTTGTTAGTTTGAGCGTCTTCATGTGAACAAGGTAGAAGCAGAAAAGGAATGCATAGTGAGCTCTTTATATCCTTCAACCTTCCATTGTCTTAGTGCCGCCGATTTTCACATGAATTTATATAAATGAAAACCACGTTATGCCAAACACCCCTGCTGCCTTAAGATCTGGCCGAACTTTCAAGTTCATTAAAAAGCAAAGGAAGCGGTATTAGGGCGAAGTTCACTTCGTTTGCTATCTTTCGCTATATTCGCAGAGAAGCATGACATGCTTGTCTCAGGGAAACCATAAAGCAAACTACGCAAATGAAATAAAAGCAGCTCAGAACGACATTTTTTTGCCTCAAATCACTTTTAGAAAATTTCGTAAGCTTCTCAGATTTTCATTGTTTATTTGCCGCTGCACAGGATTTAGCCGCATATCAACTATCGACTATTAACCTGGCGCCCATAATAACTTGTTGCTATCATGTGCATTCCACATTTATATAAATGCGTCTGCCTCTGCCTAAAGGGTCACTGAAGGGAAATAGCGAAATTAGAAATATAAATTGAGCATTCTTCGGAAATACTCCCAACGTTTATCCTCTGCGGAAAGTTGGCCGCAGTCCTGAGAAAATCAGAAACGAAATTCCTGTAACATTCCTGCGTTTAAATCCCCCTTAATTGTTTTCACATCAACGTCATTATTTTGACGTTGTAGTACTACAGCTTTCCGGTCAATGAAAGCGAGAATGCCTAGCTTAATCTCCGTCTGGATCGCATTTCTTACTATGCGTCAGCGCTCTGTTCTCTGATATTTCTCCGCATTCAGGCGTAATCCACCGAGGTTTTCGGTTTTGCCATCCACGAATCAGTGTCCTGAGCGCATGTAAACAATACCAGTTTCGTGGTTTCGACGACATAAACCGCAAAGCAAGCGAGCGGACTGACTCTTCGTAGACCTATTTACGCGTCAGGGAAATCACGGACGCAGTTTTCTATAGTCTTGTCTTCCTAATTTAGCGGGACTCGGCGACACTTCTTCTAGATCAAAGAATTAGTTAACTCTGCGTCTTTCTACGCGTTCTCGGTGCTGTTTTCGGCGAGGGACATTGCACGTCAAGCCAATGAAGTTATTTGTTGTCGGACTTGTTTTCGCATCGAGCCCAACCAGTTCAGTGTTCGTAAGCGTGAGTGGCTATCGAACTCAAAAACAAGAATTCTCTCTCAACACGCGTTCATACGTTGAAATAAAAATGTCTACTAGCGGTTGCCAAAAAGCGGCCGGTTTCCGGATGGTGTTCGCCCATTGCCGTGGAAATATTGATGTAGGAGAAAGCGATGACCTAATCATGGCCGGCGGGGAGCGAATCATGGCCAGCCGCCGTATCAGGAATCATCGGGAAGTGACGCTATGTGTACTTCACTTCTAAGTGATTTTACGCAATTTCTGGGCTGATGGCTTATCAGCTCTCTGTTTTCGGTAGCAATTGTTTTTTTGCTACCTTACGACGCTAGCCAAACTATGTACCCCGACTCAGTATTTTACTTCAATGTCCCTTAGAGATTTGGAAAGCAAGCTTTCCCGCGAGCTAAATATCTGAGCAAGAGAGCTTCCTGTATCGGCATATTGGCCGCAAGCTTTGCGTCAAGACAAACCATTCTCACGCTTTTTCGTTAACTCCACCCTTATTGCAGATGGCCTGTGCATCAAAGTGATCGCTCAGTCTGGGCATACATCTGGAGCTTAATGTGTCGGTTAGGAAAAAAAAAGCCTTTCGTAGTCCGTGCTTTGTAACACGTCATCCAAGAGAGATGGTAGACCATAATATTTTATGCATGAAATGCGGAATCTCCCATTCTCTGCAAACTCATGCGAACATCCTGAAACTGCGGGGACACTGCGACTGAGCCCGACGGCAAAACTTTCTAGTATTCGGCGTCCGAGTAGTAACCTTCAAAACAAAAAGTTCCCATGGCAGTGCCCCGAGAGCGATTCGAACCACCGGTGGTTCAAAACAAAGAACCTTTGCCTCCTGATGCCTCACACCACTCGGGCTTCAAAAAATCCTTTGTTCTTTTCCCCTGTTGTATAGAAAAACAACAACAGTGCCTTTTCTGAAAAACGCTACTTAATTGGGTCGCATTCTGCGAACCTTCAAACTATGATCACGCTATCATTCCTTCCGCACATTGAATTCCGCGAGACATAGCATGGATCAAGAAAAGGCTGCCAGTAGGGGGGCCTATCTTTCGCAGCATATGCTACCGGCATCAAAGCAAACGGCCCTCTGAAATGCGATATGAAAACGCCCGTTCTGTTTGTCGATCCATCATGCATTTCTAGCACAGGCTAAACAGTTCCGTGAGTTTCAAATTATACGGAATCGCATAACATATATCTTAGTGTAGGACGTGATCTCGATGACCATCTTAAGAGTCCGATGACGTACGTTTAAAAAGAATAGTGTTTCATGAAGGAATACAGAGCAATGATCAATAGTCTCTGGCTGCTCACAGAGGAGGTGATTTGCTAGCTGCATTTTTTTAGCGTGAACCCTGTGTTTTATAGCTAGGGTTGCCATGTGAAGTAAAAAAAAGCGTTTTTGTGGTAGGTTGATGGACATACACTGCATTTGCTATATACTGCACCCAGCGCCAAAGCCGGGCAGGAGCGCGGGGTTCCTTCTTCCTGCCAGGGGGGGGGGGCATCGGATCAGCCGGAGTAAGCAGCGGAGATCAGCTTCCTCTTGAGCGTGACCCAAATCTTCCTGGGGTGTGCTGCAAGCGTTAAATAAAAACGTCCGAAGTCGCTACTTCATTGGCTTGTGCACGTACCGTGGAATGAGCCGCCGCCTGATGGTCGCAATGTAAAACACCACCAAAAACGCAGCCACGGTTACAGCTTTTCCCTGCATTGTCCATGTTAAGTACTAGTTTCGCCGACGCAGTTTTTTCCATTCGACTGCATATGCACGTGCAGCCGACGGGCTCCGATAGAGGTGCTAGCTAGCTGCGCCGTCTTGCGCGCGAGCGCTGGCCAGCGTGAGTGCGGATGCTCGCGTGTGTTGCGTGCTGAAGTATTTGTGTGCGCGAAGGCGGACGCGCCTCTGTCTGTGTGAATACATGTGGGCGCGCTTGTGTGTGTGTTTTCGTGCACGGTTTTTTTGCCTGCCATGGCCGCGCATGCAGCAACGACGATTCCCCAATCTGCTGAGTTGTGGAGCTAACTGGAATCATTGTCAAAAATAACCCCGGCGATTACGAACCCGCAGCAGTAGCTTGGTGATATTTTCGCATTGCTCTCCCGAGAAAAAGCTGCTTTGAATAAAAATGGTAGATTGCATTTCGCCAGCTGCGTCGTCTTGCAGAAGTTTGCTTATGCAGTTAAGAGCAACTCGAATACTCAGCATAACCAGCTGTTATTTGAAACTGGTAAGAAAGTGGCTTCATATTTTCCAGACGCAGTCACGATCAATTGTATTAGGAACTGCGTAGGGTTGTTCAACGGAAACAGTGGCACATGTGCCTGGGCATGCGCTGTCTCAACTCAATCGGGTCGATGATGCAGATCGTACACCATTGTAAATAACCATTGACCCCGCCGCGGTGGCGCAGTGGATACGACGCTCGGCTGCTGGAACGAAAGACGCGGGTCCGATACCGGCCGCGCCGACTGAATTTTCATGTAGGCGAAATTATAGAGGCCCGTGTACTGTGCGATGTGAGTACACGTCACAGAACCCCAGGTGGTCGAAATTTCCGGAGCCTTCACTACGGCGTCCCTCATGCAAAGATTTGCTTTGGGACGTTAACCCCAATAAACCAATAAACCAGTAAATAGCCATTGCTGCCGCATTGATGCTTCACCTGTCCCACATGGCCCGCACACAGGTAACGCGGCACGTGCTAGCAGAGAACTTGCTGCAGCAGCTTACAATCATGCTTTGAAACTAAATTAGAAGTCAGTCTCCGGAAAAATGCAAACCACTTGCACGAAGCAGGAAGCAAGACGCAGCGTCCTAGAGGCTTTGCACAGATGGTATGCGCAGGGTCACAAAGCAATGCCAGAGGCGAAAGAGAGGATACAGTTTGGATTTCGTTCACCAAGAAAATCTTACAAAAATAAAACCGCCGAAAAAAGATGCTACTACCTTCACAGCGCCAGGCTAGTGGCCGCTGTAATACACTGGAGATGCGCTGTAATGTAATACATTGGTAAAACCGAGATTTCATTCCGAAATAGATACAATAACCATCGTGCTCACGCGAAATCCCTACCTGACCTCCTCCTGATGAAGCCCCTTAATCAGAAAAACCACGAGTTCGACAAGCTGAGGGTTACGCTACTACGCAGCGGTTCTATAGCTCCCGTCAGCGGGAACAATGGGAGTCATACTTTATTTTTAAATTTAATACACCGCAGGCTACGATAAATGAAAACCCCGGCATCCTGCCCTCCCTTCAGAGGCCAGAGACCTGATGAAATTACACCCCACGTCGAGGCGCCAACACTTCCCCCAAACAAATACCATTCTCCTTATTTCCATGAAGCAGCAGCCTCCATACGCATAGAAAGCCACCTGCCTCCGTCGCCTCAGATCATGCCAAATTACGTGGCTGCACGTGCCGGCTTTCGCCCTTTTTTATTGCGAAAGGAACACTACGCTAGTCGCCGAGCCATTTCGCGGAGCCGAGGAAAGGCCATACTGCGCATGCGCGAGGAGCAGTGACGTCGCATTGCGCACAGGCGGCGCGCCAGCGCCGTCGCGGCGCGGGTGACTCAGAAATGCCGCCGTCGCACTCGCCAATTGCGCATGCGCAGCAGCGGAACATATCTAGCGTTCCGGGGACGCCGCCGCCGCGGCGCGCTCTCCATTGCCTCTCTCTTTCTAGTCAGACCAGAAACAAAAAACTTCGCGCGCAATTGGATTCGAACCACCATCCTTCCGTTCTTCGGCAGAGCGTGCTAATTGCTACGCTACTTCCTGCCAACGCATATGCAGTTTTCCTTGTCTAGGACTCTGGAGAGTTCATATTTGAATAGATTCTAGGCGCAAAAAACAGACAGACACATAGGTAGGTTTTTGCTCCTAAAACCTATTCAAATATGAACGAAAACCAACTAGCCCAGCAGCAAGTGCTCTTAGACTAAGTCTGTAGAGTGTTTGCAGAAAGGCGCCGAATCAGACGGATGCCTTCCAAACGCCGTCCAGTGTCACTAGCATTTATGATTCAAAAACAATTGTGTACTTAATTAACATCTTAACCACACATCAGTGACACAAGCAGCAACACCGCGCTAAACGCTTTCGCCTCACCGCACTTTAGGTCAACAAAGTGCCCCCTGATTTTTTTCCCTTCTTTTCTCCTGACGGGGCGAGGACGGAATGTTACTGCCCAAGCCTCGCCACCCCGTTCATGTTTTCCTACTTGGTCCGGCCACAAGAGAACATTTCTGTCCAAACCTGGCCACCGTGGCTTCTTTTTTGTATATTTTTACTCATGTATATTTTCTCGGCTGTTTTGAACTCACATTCCCACCCTTCCTTTTTTTCCCTCGTCCTAACGTCGTCCTAATAAATATTTCACTCGAAAAAAGTTTTCTTCCCATACCTCTCTCTCTCTCTCTCTCTCTCTATGTCTCTCTCTCTCTCTCTCTATATATATATATATATATATATATATATATATACTCCCGCTGATAGCAGCACCTGCCATAGAAGCATCACTTGACCACTGCGCCTTTGCGCCAGGAGGCACAGACTCCCAGGGACCTGTGATTGTAGACAATGACTAATTATGCATTACGGATTTTAACCCATTATTGTTATCCGAACAAACTGCTATCTGTGAACTCTGGGAGTCAACACCGGAAGCTAAGAGTTAGCTCACCTAATTCGCATTATCCCTAACAACGAAAAAATGGACCATATTTCATTTAAGAATGTCAGTCTTAGTCTTCAAGTAACATCTCTGCTTCTTTAACCTCATTTTCGTTAGTCATTGCCACGTGTTCTCGTATTTTTATTCAGAAAAAAGGCGGAGACAAAAAAGAAGACTGCACGGGTGCAGCTCGCGCATTGCTACTGGAGGCTCCCCTAAACCATTCCGTCGAGCCGTCCTTCGTCCATGGCCATGCGGAACTCTACTTTAAGAGCCCCTATGAGACTTCTTCCTGATCCCTGCCTGGAGATTATCGTGGACAGCGACGTGAAGTACGTGGGCACCTGCAGAACCTTCGTGTGTACCGTCAAAAGCCCGCACAAGGTATAAGCTCTTTTACGCTCTAGCTCTGGCAAACAGACGCTGTTTGTCACGAATGTCAGGCTACTGCGAGGGAGAAGTTTTCTTGACGCGTCCTTTTGCGCAGGACACCGAGCGGACTCGACGAGTGGCGATGCTATGCACCGGGCCTGCGTGCGCAAAGATCCTCAATCGCAACGTGGCTTCATCGCCCATCTGCGGCATTCATTTGCGTTCCTCGCCTGCCGCGGCCCCCTCGGCGAGAACACTAGCGGTAAGCACGCCCTCCCAGCGACCATAGCCGTAAGAAAAACGCTCCAATGAATTTTACGCTGGCATGGCGTTCATGAGCCTAGCACTCAGCTTTTAACTCTGCAAGAGTTTAAAGCTGAGATACAGGCGCTGTTTGGGTTACGAGCACAATAGTTCGCGGGTATCTCTTGTCACCATTGATGTCCAGGGCAAATAAATATAATAGATTCAGACCGAAAATGATCATGCCCATTTGAAACCGTCACTTTCCCTGCTGACACCGGTAGTACTGTTCATACAAGAGTGTTCGTGCAGGCACCCAGACCGTCAGTGCAGTTCCTCGCCGTTTGCATTGCTAGTGGAGAGGGTTCAAGTTTAGTTTATTCAAGGCTGCCACAACCGCTCGCCTCCGCAGTGGTCCCGAGTCTTCGTGAGCTGCAGTTCATCGACGCGGGGTTCGCACATTTCAAAAAGGAACATACGAGAACTGCAGACGCCGAATGGGATGGCAAATCCCACGTCAACTTCCTCGGCGAGTTCTTCTTCCGCACTGACCCGCGGCCACCAGCGACGATCACCGATGGTGGCACTGATTGCAAGCAGCCGTAACCGGAGAGCGCGGAAGCCGAGTGAGTGATTTATTTACAGACCTACAGCGTCCTTGCGGGCATTAGTGTAGGGGGAAAAGAAAAAAAAACTATATGAGTGCACAGATGATGTCATAAAAATTCAGCATCAAATTGAAAAGCATGAAATAAGCAGTGACAGTAAGTAACAGCAGAACGGTAGTACTTGCCGTTCAGGGGTACGGTGCTGCATACGGCTTTTTCAAGTTTTATCTCCTGAAAGATATTAAGGCAACACGTTACCTAATGGAAGACCTAAAATTATCTCTTTCATGAAATTATTGGCATTGGGGCTTAAGAGCGGAATTTCTTCACCTTCTTTCCCAGGCTCGCTTTAACGTCTTAACAAACCGAATTAACTGGAGCATCTATCTTCAAGTTCAATACAGGCTAGCCCGTTTATAACGAAGCCACTTATAGCGAAATAACGGTTATAACGAAGGGATTTCAATTTCCCATTCCCATTTTTGCATTTTCATTACATTTTGGGTCCGGTTTTAACGAAGTAAATAAGAGCGCGTCAGCGGATATAACGAAGAGATTTAATACCAACCGAAAAATAATCTGCCAATCACACATTTTTGCGTCCTTGAGGCGATTTTTTCCGCGAAAATAAGAGCAAAATTCGGCTGACGGCGTCCTTTCGTGGCGTCGTCTGCTCTCCTGCGGAGCGAAAGGTTGCTTCACTGCATCGAATAGCACGCCGGTCTCGTGTTGCGCTGTCCTTGAACGGCGTCACGGCTTAGAGCGGTAAAGCACGCCGCGCAGGGGAAAAATGTAAAAAAGAACAGAGACGATTTTTTTTTTTTCGATGACGTCGCAGAGAGCGGCCGTCTTGGCCAATCTCGGTTCTCTATTTCTCCCAGGCAGTCAGCGCCACGGCTGGACTGCAGTCTGCAGGAGATGTGGCAGCGCGCGCTTTGTTTTATGTCGGTGCCGCGGTGCGCAAGGCAGGGAGAAAGCGCGGCAGCATTGTGCATGTTGGAAGCGTGGCTCATTTTTATCGTTATCGCGTTATCGCGGAGTTCGACCAGATCTTTGGTTCGCAGTTGGATGGTATGGAAGCCGCAATCCTGAAGTCCCCACCCGCGAAACGTGTTCAGGGGACGCTGGACGACTTCTTTCAGCGGCAATAAATCGGTATGCCGATGTTTGCATTTTTTTTTCGTAGTCCACATATAACGAAATAGCGGATAGAGCGAAGGGATTTCCGATTCCCGCCGACTTCGTTATAACCCGGCTAGACTGTACCTGAAAACAGCTGGTTTTCTTTTGTCGGTGCTCATTAGTGTTGCGGTTAGCTTGGGGAACAAATTTAGGAGATAAGTGACGTGACCCAGGGCCAATACTTTGATTTAAAAAATGTGCTTTTGCCCTAGGTGCTTCGACTTTGTCACAATTTGAAAAGCGTACCATAAACTTTCGACATAGTACTTGGCTGCCACGGCCTCCAGTAATCTGCCGCTCCATCTCCAGCCTTTCAAGTTGAAGTAAGGCTAGCATGGCGATGAAACATATTTGCAGTAAGGCACATTGCCAAGGTCATTGCGTGAGCAGTGACTGTGTATTTGGGATACGTGAACAGGGACGTATACAGAGTGAGTTTTTAACTAACATTTTTATTTTAAATACTGGGAAAGACACATCGGTGCACTCTGCGCAGGTTAATTGTAAAGTAAGGCTGACATGTGCCTGATATGGATCCATAGTTTGAGCATTTTAGGTGGCAAAGTTAAATTGCGAAATTGAAGGTAAACGTCGAAGTTTGTCTTCCTTTTAAATTTTATTATTCGTCAATGCGCTTCAAAATACCGAACGTCAAAAATACGCTTTTTAAAGTTTTTTGAGTTGGCTTTCTCTCAATGGATATTTATGAAATAGCTTCGCTCAGTTTTCTTTTGCATAAAATGCAGAGGAAATTTGTGTATTTTACGATCATAGGAAGAGTGAACTTTATTTCGGCTGCAATACTGCGTGCAGCGATGCCGATTTATAAAGTATCAATGTTGGTTTGGTTTTGGTTTTATGGTGTTTAACGTCCCAAAGGGACTCAGGCTATGAGGGACGCTGCAGTGGGGGACGCCAGAAATTTCGATCACCTGGGGTTGTTAAACGTGTATTCACACTGCATAGTACACGGGACTCTTATTTCGTCTCTATCCAAATGCGAAGGCCGTGGCAGGGATCAAACCCGCATATTTCGGGTCATCAGCCGAGCACTGAGCCACCGCGGCGGCCCTAACCCTCAATGCTGAAAATCCAACCTTACAAGATTTGAAATGCGCGTTTTTGACTTTTGATATTCCGAACTGCATTGCCG
Source organism: Amblyomma mixtum (assembly GCF_055824585.1). Lineage (NCBI taxonomy): Eukaryota > Metazoa > Arthropoda > Arachnida > Ixodida > Ixodidae > Amblyomma > Amblyomma mixtum. The sequence goes on along the minus strand of NC_143014.1, from coordinate 227,992,248 downwards.
ATTAAGGAAAGTTAAACTAGGTTCACATCAGCTGTTTGCGGCCTTCGATTTCAAAAATAAAATCTTGCGTTTTCAATTCTAAAATTAACAGTTTATTGCTAACTTTTAGTTAAATAAACATTTCGCCCATGCTGGCTTGAATTCACCCCACAACACAAATATCCCTCTCGCGGGTCACCAATGAAAGAAACCGCCGCGGTGGCTCAGTGGTTATGGTGCTCGGCTGCTAACCCGAAAGACGCGGTTCGATCCAGGCGGCGGCGGTTGAATTTCTTTGGAGGAGAAATTCTAGAGGCCCGTGTACTGTGCGATGTCAGTGCACGTTTAAGAACCCCAGGTGGTCGAAATTTCCGGAGCCCTCTACTACGGCGTCTCTCATAGCCTCAGTCGCTTTGGGACGTTAAACCCAATAAACCAAACCAAACGAAACCAATGAAAGAAAGTGCTCTTAATTCTTTCTGGGTTAGCTCCTCTCGGATCCGTCTTGCTATCGTAATTCCCGTTCACGTATTTCCTTTGAGTTGTGCGGTTCAAATAATAAAAAAGTAGCAGCATGGGAGGCATGGGGTGAGGAAGCCTAGGTATAGCAGGTTTGGAGTTTTATATCTCGCCTACTATTCTTCTCTTTTACCGAGAGCTACGTTACGCGGAAGTCTCGTCGCTTCGCCGCGGCACCCCTTTCGCCGTGGCCGCACCGTTACCGTGAGCCGTTGCTTAGCAACCGCCGCAGCTGGTGGCCGCCGCTCGCCGCGCCATGGGCCGTGACGTCACAGGAGGAGCCGGTGCAGCGGCAGGCCGGCGAAACCGAGTTGCAACAGCTGTGCGCATGCGCCGTAGGAGGAGGGGGTTGGTGCAGCTATATATATATAGAAGGCGGCTCGGCGCAGCCGTCCGTAGGCATGAATAGTGAGTCGGAGAGACTGAAAAAAGCCAGGCTTCAACTACAAGACAAACAACCGGAAATTAAATAAATTCGTCACCCTTTGCTGCACAAAAAATGTCCCGCCTTTAATGTAGCCGCAATTAGACGCAACGGGGGGATAACAACCAGAGCTAAACATTTGACGAAGACGGAGAGAAACAAAACCAGACGCACTCTAGCTACGTATATCCTGGCGTAGCTAAGCTAAGCCATTGCCATTTTCATGTTTTTTTGAAACGCCTATCTAAGATCATGTTACGTCGTAAATATTATTTAACTCGTCGACCCTGCAGTGCAATAATTTTTTACATGTGCGTTATTGACATCACCAGGGATGAACAGTTGCCAGCGGTAAAAATTGAGTGATGAGAAACATTGTAGCGCAACAAAACACAAAAAAGTCAAAGAACAGAAACTAACACATACGGCGCTAACTTCCAAACACTTTTATTCTTCATGGGCAGTATATTTATTTATACGTAAGAAAAAAGACATGTAATCTTTTGTGCGAGCAGTGCCGATTGCATAGAAATGCAAGTTCTTTATGACAGAGGAAAATGGAAGGTATGATTGCACACGTGTGACCTAAACTATTAATCTTTTCAGCTTCAATGATCTCACGCGTTGTCCTTTTTTCCGGGTTTCCCTATAACAGCGCATTTTTCAAAAAGTGCCTGGCAACTCTTTGACTCGCACAAGTGAACGTGATCAACTAATGTTCCTCCTCGTCCGTTCTTGACGTTGCGAGCATGTTCATTGAGGCGCGCGTTTAAGCATCTTCCCGTCTGGGCGATGTGCTTTTTTCCCGCATGACAAGGAAATCTTATTAGATGACAGCTTCCTCACACATGGCGTAGGGATTCTGATGTTTAGTTTTGCATCCACGCGCTTTGCTGCTATTTTTATCCAGTTTTCATAACGGAGCAAGTTTCTTTCGGGCCGAGAATACCATATTTGCACACGCGCATTGACCAATTTTTTATAGGTAGTGAGAAATTTTGTGTATAGGTACAGAATTACTACAAATCGCTTCTGGCCGCATGGAATCTGGTGTGGATGACATTCTTCTTCCAGTTTGACTATCTTCACCAACTTTTCCGCAACAGATAATTGAACATGATCGGGGCATCCCGCATTAGTCAACCACATTGACTGCTGTTGAAAACTTTCACTCATCATGTGCATACATGATTTTCGCTGAACACGTTGAAAACAGTTTGACGATGGACATTTTAACCATTTTACAGTGCGCGGAGTGAAACGCCAGCACAGATGTGTTGCTTCGAGGCTGGTAGGTCCAGAAATCGCGATTAGCTTGAAAGATGGAGTTAAAGTCTAAAAATCTGATGGAGCTGTTTATGGGCAATTCATTCGTTACAACAAGCTGATTAAAACACCTTTCAGTTTCCATGGTGGTGAAAATGCTATGATCCTCTGACTTTAGTGAGTCGGTGCCGCCTTTAACAAGGATTAAAAAATCATCAACAAATCTATAGATTATCTTTACATCCAAGCTAGCAAGGTAACTGACAACAGCTTTGTCCCGTTGAGATAAGAACAAGTCACGTATAATCAGGGCTTTGCACGACCCGATGGAAATCTCTTCCTTCTGAGGCTGTGATTTTTCATTCCAGTTTAAAAAAGTACTGGAAGAAAATGGTTAAATGTTCTAAAAACTGCACATGGTCATACCTGCGGAGTTCGTGAACGGCACACACCCGAATTCATCAAAGCGTACTCCTGAATACACCACTGAATCTTATGGTTCGGCAAAGTGACAGAAATCCTAAATGTGTACAGAAAATTCACAGAGTTTCCTCATATTGAATTCAGAAAAAGCTTAAAATTTCTTCTGAATTCTAAACACCAAAAGGGTCGTCGATCCTTAAAAGGTTGAGCTTGTCTTGTAATAACATGGATGCAGCTTGTTGCAATGTCCCAGTTTTAGGAATAATTGCTCTGAGCGGAGTTTTCAGTTTATGGGTTTTGCCACTCTTTTCGCGAGTCCCCTATTTCATTAACGAGCTTGCTAAGTGTTAACTTGCTACATAGCTTATTTGCTTTGCCTTTTATTTTAGGCATATCTATTTCGTCACGGCAGTCAAAAACAGAGGATACGGCTTCGCCAGCCTTAAACTCGTAGAGTTTAAGGGGGAAAGAACGGCAAATCCGCCTCCTTTGTCTGCAGGAAGCACAGACAAGCCCTACTCCTTGATTAAGGCTTCAATGAGCTTGAGAGGCAGCTTGCAAGACCCGGACTTTCAGCACTGCAGTACGTCGACTCCTTCTGATATGCAGCGGTCATGTTCCAACTGCGTAGCAGGCTGCGACTCTTGGCGTACCATTCGCAGCAGTTGTGGCGCTGACGGCTTTGGTTCTACAGCAAACTTCCACCCCAACGAGAGAACCTGTGCCATGTCATCTGGTAGATCCAGAGCATCCGGAGTGTGTATAGTGCTCCGCGCAGTTTTAGGCTGCGCCAGTTGTGTCAGTTGCTCAGCTGAGCAACCCGGCTTTCCCGAGTAGCATATAAACTTACCCGAGTTGCATATGATGACTGCGGTGACACCTCCCACGAGGACTTCACGGGCGACTCCTACCCCACTGCCCCGCTGCCACCGGCAACGGCTAGCCCTGATGGCACTGAATATACGATTGAAAGTAGTATAATCAGGCTCAAAATGATCATGGACATTTCAAACAGCCCATATTCCTGCTGAAAACCGGTAGGACAGGTCATAGCAGAGCGATGGTGTATAAACGCCGAATGGCACAGCGGTCCCGAGCTGTTGCACTGCTGGCGGCCAGGGTTCTTATTACGGGGCTTAAGGCTGCCTCAACTGCGTAATTCTCTATGAAATATTGAATATGCTTACATGAGTGGCGAACAAATCTCCAAAGTTTTCTGATCGATATTAAATGGATCTTCTCATGCGCATTAGAGAAATACAACACGAGTTTTATCATAACGCAGGAAAAGCGGAATGCTGCGCGAATAAACAACCAACGTTGGCACTTTCACGATGCTAGTGGCACAGCTGATATGGTGAATAATTTATACTCTCTACGTATGAACGTGACGAGACTGCAGCATCATTTCTCACGTGGAAGTTCGGTGCATAGATGATTGTCACGAATATACGACTGAATAGCAAGGGGTACATTGCATTTTACGCACATAATTCAGTGTTCAGCATATAGATTCCGTGCACTTTGCTATTTACATATTGTGTGCGAAAACCTAACTCGCACACGTGGCTCTTCTCACAAAAGCGAGACACTGCCACGAGGCCAATTCTCATTATTGGTGATCAGCTTTGCCCTCGCGGCTTTATTCACTCGCAAGCTTTGACCAAGCATTCAGACAAAAGAAGCCATTCGCTCCGGCTCATTGCGGTGTGGTATGGCGCTCGCACTTTATTGTACTGTTGCTGCATACGCCCAGCTGACGCCGGGGCACGTGATGAAATATTCATGAGCAAGAGGTAAAATGGCTGCGAAAGAGCCCCGTTAGAAAATAAATATTTAAGGGACACAGCACAGTCGCAAACGCGAATCTTTTGCGCCAGCAGCCAAAAAGCCAGCATTAAAGCCAGTGGGTCCTCAGCCCGTAGCGTGTCCCCACAATATTCGTATTCTTTCAGATCAAGGCCAGAGTGTTATAGCATTTTGGGGTCACGACGAAAAGAATTATGAGCAGGAGATCAATAAACTTGAGCTGAGCATGTCTTTGCATATTGAAAACCGTTCCAAGGGAACTGTAGCACAATAGACCAATATCCGGGCTCCAATATTTTTTATCCGTGCGGCGACGTACCATACCGTGCATGAATATCGGTTTATCGGATTCCAGCTGCGCACGCGCAGTGGAAGGCGTGCGGCCAGGCGGGCCACTGCGCGTGCACATGAGATGTCCCGTAGTCAGGTGTACGCCTACTCTAATACGTCTCAGCTGGGCTAAAAATCTCTACAAACCGGAGGCCCACTGAGAGCACATATGCTCAGGCTTCCTTCACCTCAAAGAAGCGGGAAGGTCGCCTCGGGATTAAACGAACCTTGGCCTGTGGCTCTGCAGGTACCTCCGCCGAGGTCCCGTGCCTTCGGGAGCTGGTGATCCTCTGCGCGGAGTTCACTCGCTTCAAAAAAGAACGGAGGCGAGCGGCAGATGCCGAGTGCGGGGACAGATCCCACGGAGCCTTCCTGCACGACCCCTTCCGCTCCCACCGGCGGCCATCCGCACCTGCCGCCAATGCTTGCACTGAAAGGACGCAGCCGCCGCCAGATTGCACAGCAGCCCGGTGAGGGTTTGTAATCATTAAATGCAGAACGGCCGATAATTGGCTACGCGTTGACACATGCGTCTTTTTTTTTCATTTTTCCTTGCCCCCTAGAAATAATTAAGTCAGCACCTCACTTAATGCCACACCTTAAATTTTCTTTATTTCCTGCGTAAAATTCATGGCAGTGCGGCTTAAGAGCGAAGTTGCTTAACCTTCAATCCCAGGCCTGCTTCCAGGTCTCATCCCACCCAGTTAACTCGAGTGCGCTTCCTCGAGTCCAAAACCTCAAGATACAGGGTTTGCGTGTATAGGTGTTCATTGCAGTTTCGGTTAGCATGGTGAAAATATTGAGAAGATCAGAAAGTGGACCCAGGGGTACTTGACTGATATGGGAAAAAAATGTGGTGCTGCACTACGTGCATTGAACATCTCAAAATTTGAGAGGCGTAGCAAAAATCTTCAAAGCACTTGGCCTTCACGGCTTCTGTGATCTGTCAACTATTTGCTCCCTTTTAAGTTGAAGTAGGGCTAGTGGGTGATCAAACCTGCTTGCAGTACGAAGCATATTGCCAAGCACGTTGAGTGAGAAGTCACTGTGGTTTACGAGATCCCTGAGCAGGGAAGAAAGCAGGGTCATGTTGTTAATGTTCAGAGATTTCTATTTTTCAGAGTTGTATATCTGTGCTGTCTGTGCAGGTTGACTGTGCAGCAAGATTAACGTTGGTCACTTACATGGACACACAATTGTATGGTTAATTACATTTCCTAATCAACTTTTTTTTTATTCCCTTCAAAGGTGAAGTTGAGCCCTCTTTATAAATTTTCTTAAATGGTAATGTAGTTTCAAATATTGACCACCAAAAATATGCATTTGAAACCTAATTGATTTTACTGTCCTTCATTTCGTATTCATAGAAATGGTGTCGCTCGCAATACTTATACGTCAAATAGGAACGCAATTTGTGTATTTGACGACGTAGAAGAAGGTAGCTGCATTTCGGTGGCAATACCGTGCGCTGCGACGCCATTTTATATATATTCAATCCCGCGAAGCCAACTTAGGAGCTTTGAAATGCGTTTTTTGACGTTCCATATTTCGATAAACACTGAAAATCAGTGTAATTCAAGTAGGTTCACATACGATGTTGCCGGCCTTACATTTAGAAAAATATGCTTTTCTTTCTAAATCTAAATAAACGGTTCATTCGCCCATTTTTGACAATAAACCATCTAATTTTTGACTACACCACATCTATAACGTCCTACTTGTAATACAGTTACCTGCGCAAATTGCTCCGACGTACCTCATTTTGTTGTTCAAAGAAAATCTTTCTACTTAGAAAACTTACAGCTTCAGGAGGTGCTTTGAATTTTAAAGACGGGCAGAGGCAAAGTTTTTTTTGTGTGTATTGTTTTCGGCGTTGGACTCCTCTGCAATTTCTGGTTCTGGAAGAAACCTTCTTTATGCGCCAAAGGTCTCAGACAAATGTCTTCGCTTCCAAGGCCCTTTCGCGCCACATTTGTGTTGTGTAGCTGCACTCCTTACGCCTTTCAACATAAGGACCTAATTCTCAGATACCTTTGTAGCACCCGTGTGACATTGGCATGAGTCAAATCTGCGAGTCTTGTGGAAGTAAATTAGATAATCAGAAGTGATAAAGAGCACCGTGGGTTCTAGAACAAAAGGGAGTTGGAGTTATTATTCATCAAATTAAGAAGTGCGGCTCGACATGGGCAGGCAGGTAATCCGCAGCTTTCGCGAAGCTCAACATTCATGACTCGCTTGTTAGAGGACAGAGTCCACACTAAACAAAGGGAGATTTCAGTTGAAGTTAAAGACGATACTGAGGAATTTGCGACGATAGTACCTACCAGCAATTGCAAAGCGCAGGATTCCAGTTATCGTTATGGTAAACCAAATAATTTGGAGATGGGGTTGATAATGGCGGTGATGATGGTGGCCGTGAACCTAAAAGTCACTTGCTTGAATAGTACCAAACGCTGATACTGCCAATTTGACGTGGCCGAAGAGGTGTCGTTGTGGCGCTCGTCCCTTTCCTTACCGTGGTTAGCAGTGTCTGGCAGCCTTGTGTCGCATTTTTTTTCTCTGGATGAATAGTGATGATTTTATTTCTCGCATTACAGCCGCAGTTCGTCCGCGTCCGCTTCGTGTAGCAGCAGGGGCACCATCCGCGGAGGCCATCGGGTACCCGCACCCTGCCTTGGTCGGTTGGGGTCTCGTCTGGCTTCCGTCCCTATTGCGGACAACCCTGCCGCGCAAAATCAGCAGGGACGGGACTGGCCAGAGTGCGCTGTGGCTGCTGCGGCTTCTCCTGCTGCGGCTGGTGCTGCTGCGGCTACTGCGGCTGCTGCGGCTGCTGCGGCTGCTGCTGCTGCTGCATCTGCAGCTGCTCCTGGTGCTGCGGCTGCTAATTCTGCAGCTGCTGATGCTGCAGCTGCTGCTTCTGCGGCTCCTCCTGCTGCGGCTGCTCCTGCTGCCGCTGGTGCTGCTGCGGCTGCTGATGCTGCGGCTGCTGCTGCTGCTGCTTCTGCAGCTGCTCCTGCTGCTACGGCTGCTAATTCTGCGGCTGCTGATGCTGCAGCTGCTGCTTCTACGGCTCCTCCTGCTGCGGCTGCTCCTGCTGCCGCTGCTGCTGCTGCGGCTGATGCTGCTCCGGCTGCTATTGATGCGCCTGCTGCTGCGGCTGCTGCGGCTGCTGTGGCTTCTGGTGCTGTGGGTACTGCTGCTGCTGCTGGCGCGGCTGCTGCTGCCGCGGCTGCTGCTGCTGCGGCTGCTGCTGCGGCTGTTGCTGCGGCTGCTGCTGTTGGCGGAGGCCCGCATCTACGGCCTCTACCTTTCTGAGCATTTCTCAAGAACCACACAGGTGATGCTACATGACGGATATGAATATTTTAAAAGTCCTGTCGTGAAACAGGTCACGTGCTGCCCTCTATGACTCCTTCTGCCCTGTATTCGCTCCTTCAGCTGCTACTGATGTTATAATATTCCCTTTTACATTGCAGTGCATATTCACACAAAATTGCCTGTTGTTTTTGAGGGATATGTGTTTTCCATCTTAATCAGTCAGTGTTTCGCAAGCGAACGTTAGATATTGTATTTATGTGTGCATGCAAAATGCGATGGCAAAATGGGGGAAAACTCCGAGTTTGCGCAGCTGTTAGTGCAGCCGACAACTCAACACGTCTGCCTAGTCTTCGTTTCACCGGACATACTCACGCCCACCACCTAAATTAAGGCACCGAAAAAAATTGCTGAAACCAATGGCAAACTGCGGACTCCAATGCGCCGTCTGGCGCCGGGCCGTTCGGGCGACGAGGGAAGCCCCGACGGGCGGCGCCACTCGTCCAGCTGCCCGGTCCCTATAGGACACCTAATTTTGGCGGCAGGTTTCCCTTTCTACAATGATGTGGAAGGTACTACTACGCATGAATCACTATGTAGTATTTGCATAAGATCGCTATATATTTTTTAACTGTATCTTTCTGTCATGACTCTTTCAGTTTCGGTTTTAACAGCCGAACGACTGTGACGTCACTAAGAGGTTTGATGTCACGTGACGCATATAAAAACGTAGGTATAATCCCTGCATCAATGTTTTAATTCACTAGACTGCTGATTGCAGCCTTCGTCAAGACTCAGCATGACATGGAATTTGGAAGGAGCGATTGTATTGCAGGTTTTTCTGCTTCAGGTGATATAGAACTCTGTTTACGACACAGTCGTCATTCTGCTGATGAAACCGAAACCAAAAGGGTGCGAGGAAGAAATTCAGTTATAAATTACGCAGCGGTCGTAGGAGAATACCAGGTGGTAGTAAAGGTACAATAATGCCATACTCATCATTGCAAACAAGGAAATACGCACTCGAAAGTTATGTCGATACTTTTCTAGGCTATATGTGTTTGCAGTTGACTATATGGGGCTGTGCTGAGCTATTTACGTAGCGCTAGGACTGAAATAGTCTTCAGCTGCGGAATCATCGTTCAGGAAGCGTAGAAGTTAGCATTTTAGTAATATAAGCAGAGGCAACTCGAGCAATGTAATGTTTTTTAAATACCCAATAATGCTGAGTGCTAGCAGTGCCGCCGACAGGTCAATTCAAACCCATCACGCGACAACAGAATGTTGAAGATTGTCTATCAAGATTGTCTATTAAGAAGTGTTAAAAAATTGATAAGATGAGAATGAAATCTCATGCGAGAAAGCTGCAATGCCAGTTGGATTTAATCTTGATGATTACTTCGATACTTTATGGTAAGCCGAGGACTCACGCATGCGACATAGCTTTTCCAGAGTGCGAAGGTGGGCTGAGGTGGGTGGCGCATCAGGGAAAGATAGGTGAGGTCTGGGGGGTGGGGTCGCTGGTGGTAGTGGATGCGTATGCAGGCCCCTACCGATAGGTTGTGGTGGGGAGGTGGCTAGTGGGCTGTGCTCTAAGAGGAAAGCTGGCTTTCTCACTGTGTTTATAACTGCCATTTAGCTGGCACATTTTTTTCGCTCCTCCGTTGGCTTGTAGTGTGTAGGCGGCCTTGAGAAGGGTAGAGGTAGGTTTACTGTTCGCGGGAAGCTATTCTAGAGGACATATTCGGAAGATGGGGAGGTGGTTTGAAGGGGTTTGGGTGGAAAGAGAATCGAGGGTGGGCATTCGGCTTACACAGGGGGGAGGGGGGTGCGTGCGGTCGTGAGTGATGAGCGGTGCTTCTGGAGGGAGGAGGCTTTACTGTCCGATGCAACAGATGGACCTACAAACAGACGCCGGTATTTCTACGTTGTGACACTGGCACTGATTTCTCAGTAAAGCTGCTCAAACGGGACGAAAAAAGAAACAGGATAACAAAGTGCGCGTGTTATCTTACTTTCAGTGCGACACATGCGATCAGCCTGTCCACTACACCCTTGCTCGCCTTCACCACCCAACAGCATTACCTATCACCAAAACCGCCTTTCCACAATCCGCAGTGCCACTACCCACCACCTCACCCATCCCACCCGCTTCCGATCTCTTAGCTTTACACCTATCATTTTTCTTTCCATAGCTCGCTGCGTTGTCCTTAACTTAAGCGGAACCCTCTTTCTTAGCCTCCACGTTTCTGCCCCATAGGTGAGTATCGGTAAGGTACAGCTTTGTATACTTTCTCTTAAGGGATATTGGTGAAGTGCCATTCATGATCTGAGAGAACCTGCCATATGCGCTCCACCCAACTCTGATTCTTCTAGTTATTTCCCACTCATGATCCGGATCAGCGGTCACGACCTTCCCTAAGTAGACATATTCTTTTACTACTACAAGCACCTCGCTACCAATTGCGAACTGATGTTTCCTTGCTAGGCTGTTGAACATTACTTTAGTTTTCTGCATGTTAATTTTTAGCCCCACCGTTCTGCTCTTACTGTCTAACTCTAAGTCATTGATGATGCTTTGCAGTTCATGCTTTCCGGGATTATACAAGCACTTGCTGAATTACACGCAACGAAACAACACCTTACATGCTGCCCTGAGAGTTCTAGTACAGCTCTGCCGCAGTCGAACTGGCCGCACGTAAATATTGTATGCAGACAGTGTTGTCGGAAGTAATCTGACTTGGATGCGCGTCCTGATTAATAAGAGTGGCTTCACTGTAGCTCAGGTACGCAATATTATGCCTCACAGAGAGAGCTACACGTGAATGTTTGCTCGGAGTTTATATCGCAGATCATAAATTTGCAGTATGAATTGTTTTTAATCTTTTAATAGGGGAACTTGGCTGTTAATCATTTGAGGATTTATTAAATGTCTGTAAAATACTAACAATTTGTCTTTTCTAGTTTTGAGGGGACTGTGCATTTAAGGTTATTCATTTGAAATTGTGAAACCGAATCTGACATCAAACCCTGCCTCACAAAGATAGGCTGTTCTATGTTCTGAACAATGCATCGCGGAGTTTCACGGGAAAGGCGTCATTGTAAGTGAGATTATTTTGTTCTCTCTTTTAGGTCCATGACCCGGCGCTCACCCGAGTCTTCCTCTTTGTAAATAATTGGTGAATTAGAAGCAATATAAATACCGTTTTGATCATCCTGTTGACAATTTTCACACACTGGAATGCTCGGCTCAATGCCATACCCAGGTGCCCTGCTCGAGATTGTCACTATTTTACCTGCATGAGCTCGACAGCTCAATTCAGTTTCGTCAGTTAGACATACACACGAACAGAGAAGAAACTCTCTCGCTCTTCCCGACAGATGGAAAAGATGACACGACTGCTGCAAGACGCCATAGCTGGAACCCAGCCCAGAGTAACAAAGAGTCAATGTGTGTTGCTGCGAACCATGACAGAACCAATTATTTGACTCGATACGGAAGGTGACGACTATTTAGCTCCAAAATCAGCTATGGGAAAACTTTCGAGTGTTAGGAAGAAGCGCAACTGGTGAGCGCAACAACAGGTCACCCTGTTGAAGCTGTGAGCAAGACGCCGCAAGGCCCTCAGGGTTTCTTCTACGGCGGGGTGAGAGCGGTCTCCCGGGATCATGTAGGCGCGAGCGGGGACCGAGAATGATCTTCGCAGCGCCTTATGTCGGGGACGCTCACAGCGGCCGCCCTGATTATGGTCCCTATTAGAGCACTGCACGGGCCTAAATCTGAGGCCCAAGCCCGGCCCGGGCCCGAGACCTGAAGCCCGAGCCCGGCCCAGGCCCGCGGCTTCAAGCCCGGGCCCGGCCCAGGCCCGCTAAATTTTCGCTCTAGCGAGCCCGGCCCGGCCCGTGAATCCCGGAGTGAAGCTCAGCCCGGGCCCGGACCGGCCCGTTTCACAGTATCACTTGAGGTATACTGCTCACTCTGAGCAAGTAGACTGCTACTAGACGGATAAGAAACTGGCCGACAAAGGTTCTGAAACCACAGTTTGGCTTACAGAAGGTTGGTTCTTTTTAACCCAGAACGAAGTGATTAAGAGTTGTGCTCGCCAGGCCCATCTTTTGGACAGTGATCTCGTGTAGGTGCGCAAAGATAAACTCGGAAGTTCCGAGAGCCAAATAAAAGGGGCTGCATGCGCGCGTAAAGGACTACTTTTCATTCTCACATGACTTTAATCAGTTATATTTTGGCGCCCACGAAGTATAAACATTAAAGCTACCTAGCAAGCAGTGGGATGACATTTTTTTTTAGTGAACGCGATCTCACAGGTTCAACTCATAGCCGAACTGGTCGCCTTTCAGCAGAAGCGAAAAGCTAAAAGGCTTGGGTATTTCACGGTGTGTGTTTGAAGACTATAAGCATCCTAAACTAACATGATCTTCCCGACTGCATTTCTAATAGTGTGCTGGTATGTTTTGGGATGACGAACGATCAATGGCCAATTAAGACCGGTTGAATTTTACTCTTACTGGTGGAGCAGAAGATAACGCGAACCACGTGATAACTCACAGATCAACACTTGTCATGACAACCAGGCTGAAGAAGCGAGGAGGGATAGATGTGGTTATGAAATGAGCTTTACAAACTTTCGCGAGCTTTTGTGGCTATTTCATTTACGAGACGTTCCAGTGAGCCGATCAAAAAGAAAACCCAACGCGCTTTAGTTTGGAAATTTTTCGACATGAGAAAAATATAGCTATAAAATAAAAGCTATGTTCCAAGGGGAGTCAGGCTGTGAGAGACACCGAAGCAGAGGGCTCCGGATCATTTCGACCACCCGGGTTTCTTCAACGAGCACTGATACTGCAAAGTACATGGCTGTCATGCTTGCCGCCGAAACAGAAATGCGGCCGCCGAGGCTGGGAGCAAACATTGGTTCCCCGGCTCAGTAATCAAGCGCCTTGACCACTAAGCCACCATGGCATGGAAATAAGGAAATATATAAGTCAATGAATAAAGCTTAGTTTTTTTCTCCGCGCATACTATAACCCACAGCTCATCCGTGTCGCTGCTACAATGCCGCAGTTGTGTACTTCACTCTGCAATAGTGAATGAATAGTCGGACACCAGCCGCTTCTGTACGGACCCAAGCCTGACTCGGGTACGCAGCTTTAAGCCCGAGCCCGGCCCGGGCCCGCAACTTCAGGCCCTGGCCCGGCCCAGGCCCGGCAAAACAGATCATGTCCCGGCCAGGCCCGGCCCGCTGGCCGAGCCGGACCCGGGCTTTTGGGCCGGCCCGAGCCCGTGCAGTGGACAAGTCCCTATAGCCATGTTGATTGACCTCGCTGCTATCACAACAGAACAGTCAAGTTGTTTGGCGATCGCTTTGACAGAAAGTGCTGCCACATTATTTTTTTAGCGCGCCTGTGGCGAGCGGCAGCGTCTGTCTGGGTCAGCTCGTGTGACAGAGGAAAATCCGGAGAGCTGCTTACATTTGCTTGCTTCTCAATCGGTTTACCTTACTTCTTGCTGTTGTCCTAAATGTACTTTTCCTTAAGGACTTCAATGGAGATTTCAAGAAAAATGTTATGTTTAGCAGAATTGATGTTAAGATCAGTTCGTGACTGTACATGTAAAGTAAGGTTTCGAAGGAGATACCGGCTGTTAGAAACTGTGGTGGGCTTTTTAACGTAGGGAAATCGAGTAGACGTGCGAAATCATGTGTTCATTCTTCGCATCTTATTCTTCTCCCATATGTTACTGTCGGCACGGTGTTCCTCCAAACTTCCCGAGCTTCCTTCCGTTGGCTGCATCTTGCGCGACGCTCCTCCTAACTAACCCAAACTTACTTGACTAGACAAGGAAAGGTTCTTGCCCTGGGTTTTATACGTGTGGAGCAGTGCTTTTATACTAAAACGCCACTGCTTGTAGAACACCATAAAATGCTAACTCAAACAATAAAACGACTCTATGTGCCAATGGGGTGTCAGGTTATCACATTCAATAACCTACATAGCTTGTCAGAATGCACGCCAACCTCTGTATGCAAGCGACGACGTGAAACAAGTTATCACATTCATAACTCCCGTACACACACTTAGATTGAACTAGACGCTAATAGCCATGGTGCAGAGCACGGAACTTATCAGCGCTTGAATTCATTTTTTTTTTTCAAAACCAATTCGCTCTAAAATGCTCCTTTACTCTACATAGCGGTTCTCGTTCAATACTGGATGGCGGATCGATGCTGAAAAACAGTTTCGCGGAAAATAAGCGCCACAGAGTAGTGATTTTTCGCAAGCTACTCATAGTTTAGATGCTTATAATGCTCTGCCGATTATTTATTCGCATATTTCCTATCATTAGTTGGACCCACGTATTGTGCTGCAGGTGCCTTAATGCAAGTCATATTAGCGTAAGTCACTCATACGCCATTCATAGTGATATATGGAGTGCATTTAAAGTGCAAACACCTAGAGTGTTGAAAGTTTTTGCTGAAAATTTGTATTTTCGTGCCTGCAACTTGGCAATATTTTCTAGGATATCGTAAGCGTTGTATGCCGCAAAAGAACATATTTCACACTAGTGCACCCCAGTAACACAAACAGGGCTCGGAACTGCAGGCCCTCGTGGGCCCGACACGGGCAGCCCGTGGGGGCCCGATGTGGGATATGTGAGGGATTTGCAACTCGGCATCGCGCGGGACCCACAGGGGCAGCCCAGTGGGCTTGCTACATAGGACCAGAAGGGGACCCCTATGGTCTGCACGCATAAACACGATAAAAGCGGCTTTCCTCAGTCCTTTATGGGACCCATAGGGGTAATGGGCTTCTGAGAGGGGACCTCCAGGGGGGCTTAGGCGGCAGTGCCACGGGGACCCACATAGGCTAGCCCAAGTCCGGCCCACATGGGCTAACCCATGCTCGGCCCACATGGGCAAACCCAAGTCCGGCCCACATAGGCTAGCCCAAGTCCGGTTCACGTGGTCTAGCCCAAGTTCGGCCCACCGGCAAACACACATAGACCAAGAAAGAGACAGGAGACAACAACACCAGCGCTGAATTCAGCGCTGAATTCAGCGCTGGTGTGTGTATCCTCTCTCTTTCTTGGTCTTGGTGTATTCGCACTGTTGAACCACCATTACGAATATACACTAATTAGCCCAATCTGGACTTCTTCCACAGGCAAAACAGTCCACTTATGCTTCTCAACCGGTTTTCCTTGGGACGATCGTTCCCCGCCCAATTTCTTCTCCTTGTTAGAGACACCTCGATGCGCGCTATCTTTTGCTCATCGAACCAGAAACACGAGCTGTGATGCATTCCGGGAAAGGTCTATTGGAGAGTCGCAGGTATTAAGCGACAGCGTAAGGAGCTCGTTCAGGAGAAATCCCGGCTCCACCCGTCGGAAAAAAAACCAATTCTTGTAAATAGAAAAAGAAAATAGGCCCACTGCGCCAGCTGGGCAAGTAACACGTATGCCACGAAGGTTTTTGTTTTGTTTGTTTTTTGTTCCCGTAGGCCACGAAGCGTAATTGCTTCAGGCGTGTTTGAGGGACACCCATTGAACGCGTGGTCGGGTGTATGGCTCAGTAACCTATGTTTCGGATGTGTTCTGGTCTGACAGTAATGAAAAAAAAACAAATATTGGTGTGGTGTATGAGGGCTTAACGTCCCAAAGCGACTCAGGCTATTAGGGACGATGTAGTGAAGGGCTTCGAAAATTTCGACCACCTGGGGTTCTTTAACGTGCAAAGACACCGCACAGTACACGATCCTCTTGAATTTCGCCTTCATCGAAATTCGGCCGCCGCGGCCGGGATCGAACCCGCGTCTTTCGGGTCAGCAGCCGAGCGCCGTAACCACTGAGCCACCGAGGAGCCAGACAAATATTAATATGCTAATTACGCGCCAGAAATTGGACGGAATGAAAAGGGGTGTTATGGTTCTTCAGTGTACAAGAACAAATTGTGTGTATGTGTACAAGTGGCGTAGTATGCCGTGCTCTGTAAGCTAGATAGGGATTGATGGTGTATGTATAGAAGTGGCGTAGTATCCCGTGCTCTGTAAGCTAGATAAGGTTTGATGATAGGTAATCGATAATTGGGATTGTAATCGACGATCGTTATCGGTAAAGTGATTGTGGATTGGTAATCGCTAAGAAATAAGAAAAGGAAAAAAAAGGAAAAGGAGCTACAGAGAATCTCACGCAGCGGAAGTTGTACGTCACATTACTTAAAAATAGATAATGCGTGCAAAAGTAGACAGGACGAAAGAGAAGGCACGGACAAGCAAGGCGTCTCATGACGCCTGGCCCTGAGCATTGGAAATGCTCAGTATCGTGAATGCGCCCCACGCCTTTCGTATTTGAATCAATTTTGTGTTGCAAATGTGTGTCGTAACAGTGTTGGTGTGTAAACAGGTTGCTCGGACGATTCCAATGCTTGCTTCGTCATCCTCCTTTATTTACGGCACATTCCGCAGCATCGATGCGATGCGTGATCTTTTTTCACGGCCTTGAGCCGCTTCCTCTCAGGATACTCGTCGCTGATTGCGCTCGCACGTATGCACCATATGCCTGTGTACAGAAGGAATACACACCACAAAACTAATTTTAGTCTTGTTACCATGAAGGGCAAGAAATTTCGGTATGTAACTGAGAGAAAATTTTCAGTATTTTGTCTCTCTACGCTCTGCCATCTACAACTCGCTGGTTCAAAAAATGCACTGAACAACTAGAAGGTTTCTGTTGACGCCGAGCATATAACCGAGGCGGCGGCAGTACTCAGACAGCAGAGGGATTTCAAATGCGTACTTACGTCCTAGCAGCACGACGTCGCCGTCATAAAATCCGCCTTCACCGCCGTGGCCTCCACCGCTCAAATGTCAGTAAAAGTTACTGTTCACCACTCACGTCTTTCGGAGCGAAGTTATTCAACACTGAGGCAAGGACGACAGTGTTCCACTATACTTGCACTGGACGTACGCATGGAAGGCGATGTCATCTTCGATCGTGGATTGATCAAGCAACACGAGGAAAGGCAAAAAAACTGTATGACACAAATTCAACGAGGAGTAGCGAGTGTCAGCGTGTTTTCGCAGCTACCTTCATCCCTTGACACTCAATCCAACCGCAGGAGAGAAAAAAACCTGTTCCAAAGAAACGCAGGAAAGGCGGGGGAGCACTTCTGCATAACGTCACCGCGCAGCGACCGGGCACAGTGAACAAGTAGAATCGGGGCCCCCTCTCCACTGCATATAAGCGGCGCGGGGAGTGTGGTCGGGAGGGGCTGCGAAACACTGCTTGTGGGGATACCGGCTATACTTCAGGTGGATTCTTTGTCACACAGATGCTGTCTTATAAAGAATTACAGGAATCGATGCACAGGAACGGGAGTTATTCAATGAAGAAATTTAAAAATACAAGCAAACAAAACGCTGCCCTCAACTCGATTTTGGCGGGGCTTTCCACTCCTATTTCGCTCTCCCTATGACGACACCTGGCGCAACCAATCAAAACAGCCTGCCAGAGCACGTCGCGGAAGTTTGCACTCCACGATTGCCTGTTCTCTGTAACTCAGTTCCTGCTGAGACTGGCAGCGTCGTTTCCATGCCAGAGCCCCTGGTGGTGTATTTTTATTTTACTTGCTTTGCAGGGCTTTTATCTAAGACAGAGAAGTTGTTTTTGTTCATCTAATATAAAACGCATACAGGTAACAAAATGTTTCTGTATTTATTCACACAATTTGCAGTATATTTACTGTTTGTACAATCATCAAGCTCGCGCCAGGTGATGTCATATCCGCTGCTGAAACCCGCCACTATGTGGGGACACCATCAGAGCCATGAATTTGTTTTTGGGAGGATATTAAAATATTAAAAAAAACGGAATATACGCGTGTTTCCGACGCTAATAGCACCATTGTAACTTACTGTATGCGATCAACAGGCAAAATAGTCAACTAAGATAGTGTTTCTGGGCCCCTTTAAAATGTTCGGTAGCGGGTTGTAGAGTGAGTGCCTTCGCGCCATTTCGGGGAAGGGGGCTGGGAGGGACAGGGCAGATACAGAGGAGTCCTCGGGGAAGGAACAAAGGCAGCCAGAAGAACCAGGGTTGAGCAGATTTTTTTTTTTTTTGAGAGCGGACCCAGGAAAAGCAGGGAAGGCGGTGGTGAGACGAAAGAAAAAAACATGAAAAAAAAAAGTTTGCGCAAAGAGAGGTTACTCAGTAGAATGTAAACTTGGGTCACTGACAATGTCAAAAAAGGGGGTTAGTTGACGTTTCGGAACCGCTACGGGTTCCTTGTTCGCAATGAATAACCGACCGATTAAGACGCAGGTTATGTAGCTTTGACCAGTCGACATAATGATTTTCCGTAAGCCGGGTGAAGATTTCCCCTGGTTCTATTGATAGTGTTTGGCGTCGATTGCATTATCAGGGATTCCAAGTGCAGCCGCGCTGATAGGTTTCTTTCTGTAACAACGATTTCCACGTCATCCCAAGCGATCTCATGCCCCTCTTTTTGCGCGTGTTCTGCCATAGCACTTGACGCCGTCCCGTTTTTTGTGACATCATTTCGGTGCTCTTTTACCCGCCTTGGCAGATTTCCGGTCTCTCCGATGTAGACGGAGTTGCAATCGTCACAAGGTATCTTATAGACGATGGCCGGGAACTTTGAATGGGGCAAAGCATCTTTCACGTTCAAAAGTTCCCCGTGCAATTTGCTTGTTGGTACGTGGGCGATATGTTCACTGTGTTTCTTGAAGACTCGTGCCAGAGCTGCGCTTATGCCTGGGATGTAAAGAATCGCCGCGCGTTTTGGTCTGCATGACGATGCTGCACTTTCTGTGGGTTCCGGCTTTGAATGCTTGTCAATCTAACACTTTGACACGCTTTCAATAAACTTCTTCGGGTAGCCGTTCTTTTCCAAGTCCTTCCTGATAGTTTCGAGTACCTGATTGAGGCTGTGCACATCGGAACATGTGCGGACTGCCCGGTTCACAAGTGAAGCCGCGACTCAGCGTTTGTGGGCTAATGGGTGCACTGATTTGAAATGAAGGTACATAAGCTGCATCTCAAAGCTACATAAGCTGCATCTTAATCGGCCGGTTATTCATTAAGAACAAGGAACCCGTAGCGGTTCCGAAACGTCAACTAACCCCCTTTTTGACGTGGTCAGTGACCCAAGTTTACATTCTACTATGCCACTACCTGACCAGACGAGATTCCGTCAAACCCTGGATTACAGAGAGGTTTCTCGTGTGACGTTTCTACAGGAGTTCGTTTTTGTTTTGTTCTCTCTAGCACTGTACCTTTTCGCTAGCCCGAATTGTCGCCCTTTAGAGAACACCCCAAGATGCCGGCTGCGTTGAGTTAACCTTTTCTTGTTCGTCGATAGAAATGTTCTGGGCGATTTGTGATTAGTATCTCTTCCTGATAGGGTGAACGGTTGGGGCCGCTCGCGATGGCGCTTGCCCAAGTTGCGTTATCAATGTGCGATCACTTGACGAAGAAGAGCAAAGAATTCCTGCACGAAAACCAAGAATTTGTGTCTTGATCGATGCGTCGCTACAGACTGCTGCTAGCGGACATTAAGAACGCTGCTGCATTGAACGCGACAGTAACAAACCTTTTGCGGCCTCTGGCGCAGTCGCTGGAGGCTCGCTATGTTCATCAACCAGTCATGAATTCCATGCGCCACATGTTGCATGGAGACGACGAAAGCGCTTGCAGTGCTGGCGTAATTGAAGTGCATTGAAACAAGCAAGAAACCTTATGCTGGCAGCATTCTCCGCGGCGACCGTAGCACACCAGAAAAAAAAATGCAATGCGATAAACGCAAAAGAAGCACCAACAAATCTCAGAAGCGGGTTCTTTTGTTATTACGACGTTCAAAGAGCAGCTCTTCGTCAGAGTGAAACGAGCAAGGTCTTGCTATTTGGGCATTCTTAACCCTTTTAACTCTGATGTAGGATATGCAGGCAGACTAAATGCGAGAATGTAAACTCTTCCCGTGTACAACTAATGTACGTGGGACTGTCGATAGGCTTTACCCGGCAACTCGCTAATGGCGCATGATGTTTCTGCACTGTGAAGCCCAGAGTAATCTGCGCAGGATATACGAAGGCTGCTGGCGGATGTATACTAGCCGTTTCCCGCACACACTGCATGTTTTGCTACTGCGCAGCTCACGCTTAGGCCTTTTCTACCAGTTATGTACGATACAGGCGGAAAGATGTTGGAATCGCAATTGTTCCCATGCCTAGCCCATATATTTTCTATGCAGGTTCCATGTAGCCTACAGGCGGGAATACTGGTGTTAGCCCACACACAGCCCAATTGGCTCCGTCAGGGCGCTGCACGGGCAGCCCCTGTATAGCGTGCCCGCACTTGACCGTCATGTAGCCCCATCTTTTATGCACACGAATTGCACGCAGCCCATGCTTACCCCTTTCATAGCCGATTTAGAATACAGGCGGTGAAGACGTCGGAATTACAAATGCACCCATGCCCAGCCCACCCGGGACCTTCGCCGGTTTTGCTAAGACAGCCCAAACTGCATGCCTGAAACGCTTCGCCACTGTTAAGCTCATAGTTTAGCCCTTGTATTTCCTACGTGGGACCCATGTAGGCTGAAGGCTGGAATACTAGCTCTTTGCCCACAAAAAAACAGTGCGGCTCCCTCACGGTGGTGTACGGGCAGCCCCTTTTGGGGTTGCCCGCGCTTTACCATAATAGAGCCCGCATCCTAGCCCGCGTGTATCTGCGGTGGGACCTAGGTGGGCTGCCCTGTCTGTTTAAGCCCATGCCTGGCCGACGAGGGTCCCATTCAGGCACAAAGTGGGCAGCCCCAGTGTTTTGTGCCAGCACTGCACCCACGGGGGACCCATGTGGGTTTATTGCGGGCAGCCACCAGCCCTCATTGCCCATGTCGGACCCGCATGGGCCCGCCACCTTGTGCTACTGGGGCAGGTAAAATGTTGGACAAAAGTGTCACTTTGCAACATATCTCATTCTGCCTCCTTATCTTAACCACACTGCTATGAGTTTGAGAAACTCTACTCATAGAAGTCCTGGAGGTCTTTGAATTCCTCTTGAATTCCTCGAAAACACTCTTCAAAATTCACACACGCTTCCTAAACGCACCGATTGGCCAGGGCACTTGGACACACCGGCTTCTCTGGGGAAAACAAACACACTATACTCCATTGCAAACGAATCACAATTATGAAACTGTCTCTAAAAGGAAGTGAAGCAATAAAGTCGACACCCATGTGAGAGCGTGTGGCACATTTTAATGGCCTGGTCTCGGTCCCTGTGTGGGACAGTCTTGGCGCTTATGGAGAGAAAAAAGGAAAGGAAACGGCTTTTAAAGGCCTTAGATTGCAGCCGGACTCCGCAATCTAAGATCTTTTTTTCTATCCTACAGCATAAAGCTTTTAGCGCACCGGAAAGAAAAAACCAGCGCCATGGCTACATGGCTATCGTGTTCGCCCGTCCTCAGCGGGGAATCACGCGACTGACCCTACGACAGCTGTCGCTGACTAGAGCAAGGGCCGCAGTCCAGATGAGCTTGAGCATGGACGAAGTGTCTCATGATGCACCTCATGGACCCTGTCGATTGTCAATAAATGTTCGGCGTGCGACCTTGCAGACTAATGGCTATAGTCACGCATAAACTATGCCCATCGTGCTGCTTGCTATACACACTTTCCCTCAACGCTATATTCGCTACTTTCGAGCAGCTCTAAAACTAAGTTCTAAAGGCCATTCATATGCTTCCGCGCCCCAACAAATAACATGACACGGATCTCCACGCCTGCCTGCTCGCGGAGAGCATCGCTATTCAATATATCAAAGCGACTGCGGCAGCTAGGAGACACGACACACACTGGGTGCCGTCGCTTTGCTCGGAATGAATAACCTCGCAATCTGTCAACTCGATATGCTCGTAACTTAAGCAAGCTCTGACAAAGTTTTCCGCCGCGTGCAGTTCAGCGCCGACCTCTGATGCGCAGATCGTGCGCCCGTAGCCATCATAGCATGCATCTCACAGTGCAGAATTAACAGTCGTCCCAAGGTAATCCGTACGGAATGTTATGCTAGCTCTACAAAATCCACAGAGTAAGTACCATGTTCAGGATTAATTTACTCCACCTCACACCTAAGGCAAAAGGTACGTCTCATCTAATGAGGCCTACGCTGGTACAGCGGCAACTACCACACGGGGTGCGTGCAAAGGCAAAGGCGTGCTCCATCGCAGTGCAAGAAAGACCATCCAGAAAGCCGGAAGCGTGGATGACCCGCAGCCGGGCTGACGTTGTTTTTGGAAAACTAGTGAAGCGTCCAGCCCGCAGCTTTCTGTCCTCGCCACGGGTTCGACGTTAGTCTCAGCCGAACCATCCATGCGATGACCCGACGGCTCCCGCTCAGCCGTCGCCAGACACGAGCAAAGGCGCGGTGCGCACTGCATTTCGGGCGGAGAAAAAGGCTCGCAGCAAGAAAATCCTCAGCGCGCGTAGGGTGAAGAGATGGGCCTATTCGTTTGTGGGCTCGGTAGTGCGCCGCAAGCGCCGCAGACTCTCGCACGTGCAAACGGCAGCAGCGGCAGCTCGAGAAGAGGCAGAGATATACTTACGATCTGTGCCTTTGCACTTCGACTTGGTAAACAAATATGTCACCTCGACTGCTTGTAATTTAGGCAAGCTATCACCAGCATTTTTATACCAATGGCAATTGTGCACCGACCTGTGACTTGTACCCGGCACAGCACACACATCTCGAACTGGAGATATCCCATCACAAATAGATACAGAGACTGGGGAAAGGCAGGGATGTTACCCATCACTAATAGGCAAGAATACCATGCTAGCTCTTCTATAATTGCAAATTAAATCTTCCTCATTCACATTTTCAAATTCGGCTTTATAGGCATGAAAAAAGGAAAAGTGTGTCGAATTTATCTGACGCTTACCTCGGCTCTGCGGCGATGGCCAGGCCGACGCGAGTGCCGAGAAATCCTGCTCCGCAGCATGACACGAAAAAAGAGCCGCAAAGCAGCAAGAATGTACGAGGCATTTCTGCAAAAACACTGCGTCTCTGCGGGAAGAAGAAGAAAGAGTGTTTTCGCAGCTTTAAAAAAATACGTAAAAGTTGGCGCACAATGAGTAAACGGTTCTGCCTTAGCGCGAGCTCAGCAAAAGCAATTGTGACTCTCGAAATATGTGCACAGAACAGCAATCACCAAATTCCGAGCAATGAGCAACATTCTGGCACCACCCTTGCAGATGGCAGTCCAAATAATTGCAATTTTTAGAAAACTGAGCATTCTAGAGAGCGAAAATCAAATGGCCACTGGTCAAATCGAACAGACAAGAAAAGGGAAAATAGGGGCTCGTTACGAAATACATAACGGAAGGCAACAGCCACGGAAACCAAGAAGCATAGCAGATTTTTTTTCTCAATTTGTGGTGTTCGTCGACAAGGCCAAGAAGCATGGTGGATGTTTTTCTTATCTGTGGTATTTATGAATACCACATGCATCCCGCATGCTTCTTGCTTTCAGTGACTGTTCGTATTGCGTCATGTATGTCACAATGATCCCCTTTTTTCCGATGGACGCCACAAATTCTTTTATTTTCTGCGCATAACACCCTGCGATTACACCCCCTTTTGCCATAGCAGGTGTTGGTAGAATGAAGGCAAGAGCGACGAGTGAACATGCGAGGAGCTGGTGCAGCTGAAGCATGCATAAACGCTATTGGCTCCTATCCCTTAGTCAGCTTTCATTCTGCGCAAACTTGTTCTAATAGAGCCCAGAAACCCCGCCTTTTAAAGCCCCAGTACACAAGGAAGAAACCAACAGAAGGCCTATACACAGTCCGTAATGCTATCGCACTGCCCTGCCCTACGTGCTATTTTGTGACATATTTTTGTCTTCTTATATCCCTTTTGTGCGCATGGCTTACTGCGGCGATGGAACCTTGTGAACGGTGCAAAAAATTAGCGTTTCCCTCAAAACGTAATGTTTCGGCGTGGTTAGACAGAGCTGAAAGCAGCATAAAACGGCAGGGCCAAGCGGCTGCAGGGAGGTATTTTGAAGGATTCGTGCCGGCGCACACTACACATACCCTAAGGCGCCTAAATTCTCCTTTGCTGTAGTAAAGTCAGGCCAAGTGCAACCAGAATTGAAAATGGCTGCTAGCACTGTTTAGACGGGCGTATAACGGGCATGCGTATGGTGTCAT
This sequence comes from Amblyomma mixtum, assembly GCF_055824585.1. Classification (NCBI taxonomy): domain Eukaryota; kingdom Metazoa; phylum Arthropoda; class Arachnida; order Ixodida; family Ixodidae; genus Amblyomma; species Amblyomma mixtum. The sequence goes on along the minus strand of NC_143014.1, from coordinate 227,967,941 downwards.
TGTTGTTAAAGCTTGTCGTTCAATGGATTCTGCTGAGGCGTAACTCTTCCCAGGCTTGCGGCAACGAACCAAAGCGCACTCAAACACCCCTACTCTTCGTGCACGCACCAGCCCTCGGTCAGCGCATCTGCCACACCACTACTGAAGACCATCGCAACGCCACTGCCAAGCTGCCTCGGCCACTTCGCTCACCGAATGGCGGGCCAATGGACGGAGCGCCTTAATGGTCCTGTGTTTATTTGGTCATTAGATATTTTAGGCAGAAATATGTTTTGGTCTATCTTAGCCGTTCTTCGTTCACTATTGCGATGTAACGTTCCGCCGCTGAAACGACATCCAATTCATGTCACCCTGCACTGCATCGCCCTTGGTTTTGCCATGAGCATCTCGTAATCTCCCAGCAGCTCTTTCGTCTAATCCATCTAACACTTGTGACCTCAGGCACAATGCACCATTCTCAAACGGGAGCCCTGTCACCCTTATTTCTGTCCAATTACCTCTCGGCCCTTCACATACTTCTTCAACCTCCACAGTGCTCGATGCTTCATTACCGTAGCATTTCCTAGCACTTTCACACTTCAGGTCTGTTAAATCTTTCAGATGTATATCTTGTCTGAGATATTGTTGGGATCGCGGTTCCTTTTCTGAGAAGCGCTGAAAATATTTTTTCTAGAAATGTGGGCTGGAGCGGTGCCATTCCCCAACCACTGAATTCCGCTATAATGTCTTTTGAAGCCACACTTGGTGCGCCCGGATCGATGAACTTTGAGTGGTCAAACGTAAAGGTGAGGCACCCGTCTCGTGTTCAAGGTGCATTAAGTGAGCAGACTGTATTCTCATAATAAACTCTGACACATCTCCAACCAAAACTCATTTAAAACCCACCAATGACCGTCTACTCTCAGTCCCATAACGTGACTCCCAGCTTTAAACCCTCCCCCGCGCCTTTCGCATCACAGCTTTCGCTCTCTTGGCTTCCTGTTCGGCTTTGAGCATATTTAAGGACCCTAACTAATGCCCCTAATCACCCGTGAAGAAACCTCCAAGCCGGCTCGAATACGTTGGGTTGGAAATTAAAGTTGGTTGGAGATGTTTCTGAGTTGATAACAAGTCTTTAAACCCAACTAGACAGGAAAATCTGTCGAACGTTTAGTTTTCAGACTATTTACTCTGGACCACCTGATTAAGAAATTGAATATGAGCATCTCCCAAGAATTCAGTTGTGAACTAAATTGAAGCTAAAATGAAAAGAAAAGGAGAATCCCAATATGCCCTCAAACTCAGCTAGACGTCCTAAATGTCTGCAGGCCATCCAAAGGAAGTTTAATTCCCATTGGGAGGTTTATAGGAGATCATCAAAGTAGTAGAGCCTGCGCACTGCAGGAGAAATATATAGAGGATGGTATAGTTTGTCGAAAGAGGAGAACAAAGAGTTGCGAAAGTGAGCGAGGCTGAAGCCTATGCGTGGGTTAACGCCAATAGCATTTCTTTCGTGAGCCAACAGCAACTTGGCGAAGAGCGCGATGGCTAATGCACATTTGGTCTGCACGAGTTGGAGTAAGTAAGGTATGCGGTAGTACTCAGTTTTTCACAAACGAATCCAATATCCGTATGATTACTCGCTACTTATGAGCACATTCTTACGAAGCCAAAATTGATGCGAAACACGCAGCGCTAGCAGCAGCGCTTTAAGCCATTTGAGATTTTTAGAATCGAAGGACCTTATCGATTATAAATTTCGGGGAATAGTGGACTCCCTTTGCACATGCGCAGAACCACAACGCCTCTCGGGTTGTGGGGCGCATGCACACCTGCACCCCGCTATTCCCGTATCCCCCTAATGGAAAGGGTCCGCTTTCTAAATCTCTCTTGAGTTGAAGCGCTAGCGAAAGAAAACCCCGTCACGGTGGATCAGTGGATATGGCGCTCGGCTGCTGACCCGAAAGACGCGGGTTCGATCCCGGCTGCGGCGCCTGAATTTCGATGGAGGCGAAATTCTAGAGTCCCCTGTACAGTGCGACGTCAGTGCACGTTAAAGAACCACAGGTGGTCGAAATTTCCGCAGCCCTTCAATACGGCGTCCCTCATAGCCTGAGTCGCTTTTGGACTGTTGTGTCCCCTTATTGCTTTTGTGTGTGTGCGCCCCCTCCTAACGACCACTCAGTCCTCCTCCTAACGACCACTCGCATCCCCTCCTAACGACCGCTTGCCCCTCGTCGCACGCTGTCGCCGGATGCCCCCCCACGGTGCGCCCCCGCACCCTCCTCCTGTTCTGGGAAGCCACTCCCTCCCGTGGACGCTTCTCCCCTCCCTCCTTTCTTCGGGCGGCCAGTTCGGCTCCTGCCTCGGTCGACGCTGGTCGCACCCTCATCGGCTCTAAATAAAAGAAGTCTAAAAGTACCGTGTGCGTCTTCGCTGCATTCAACACAGCGACCGGACACGACAGTGGCGACGAGAAAGTGGATTCGACCCGCGCTACGCAACGCTATTGACAAGCCATGGCTACGCGAGGGTTTCCCAATCAGATACCAGAGTTCAACGGCTCATCGTGGTCATCGTGGGTTGGACGCCTTCAGTTCTACTTTGAAGCTAACAACATCACAGACCCAGCCTTGAAGAGGGCCAACCTGCTGACGCTGTGCGGGGAGCAGACCTACGATACTGTCTGCGCCCTTATTCAGCCAAGCACACCAGCGGCAGTGTCTTACGACGACATCGTAAAAGCGCTGCAAAAGCACTACGACCCAAGGCCATCCGAGGTCTACAGCCGGGCTCGCTTCCAACGACGAGATCAACTGGGAGGAGAAACTGTGAGCGCCTACGTAGCCGCGCTCAAGAAGCTCGCTGCCGACTGCAATTTTGGAACGCTGTCGACAACAGCTACCGGGCAGGAGGGAGACGCAGCTTCTTCTGCTAACACCACCATGCTTCCCTTGGACGTGATGTTACGCGACAGATTTGTGTGCGGACTGAGTGACGAGTCACTGCAGCAGCGCCTGTTCGCTGAGAAGGACCTCACATTCAGCAAAGCTCACGACATCGCCGTTCGAGCGGAGAGCGCCGGTCACCAGCAGAGAGGGATTCGCCGGAACACCGAGCCGGTACACCAGAGAAGCAACCAGGTGCGCAAGCCTTCTGTTGTTGTTAAATCGGTCAAAAAGGCACAACGCTGCTGGCGGTGTGACGACCAACACAACCCCCAGGGATGTCGATTCCAGTCAGCCACGTGTAATTTTTGCCACAAGCGAGGGCATATCGAAAGAGCATGCATTACGAAACGGAGACTTGCCAAGATAAAGTCACCTTCCCAGCCTAATCACAGCGTCAACGCCTCAGAGAATACGCCGCTATCTGATCTCCATGGAACAACATCAGCAACACCATCTGTGTTGTACGACCTGAACACCATGAATCTCGGCACGCGACCGAAGATTTTTACAGAAGTAAGCGTACATCGCCAGCTGATTAAGTTCGAGGTGGACTCCGGCGCAGCCTGTACTCTGATCAGTGAGGACACGTTCCGAACTTCATGGCCATCTGACGCACCCGCCCTGCAACAAGACGACACGCACCTGCGAACGTGGTCAGGACAGAATCTGCCACTATTGGGCTCTGCCGACGTGCAGGTTAACTACAACGGCCAGACCCATACGCTACCTCTGCTTGTTGTGAAGGGCACAGGATCAAGCCTTCTAGGGAGAAACTGGTTTTCTCCACTAGGCGTGATGATATGCGGCATACACCAGACGCCGAGCCAGAACATGGTTGAGCAACTGCAAGAGAAATACGAAAGAGTATTCTCGGAAGAGATTCCAGGAAACGAAGGGCCCCCGGTCACACTGGAGTTGTTGGACAACGCGCAACCCAAATTTCTGAAGGCCAGGCCGGTGCCGTTTGCTCTCCGAGATTCAGTTGAAAAAGAGTTGGACAAACTGGAGCAGCAAGGTGTCATCGAGCCGACGCAGCACTCCATCAAACTCTCAGCGTACGACTACGCTCTGGTCTACCGCAATGGGAGTAAACATCAAAACGCCGATGCGCTAAGCCGTCTGCCACTAGACGCAACTGTTGACGAACCATTTCCACCAGGAGACGTTCTGATGTTCGAAGCACTGCCAGAACCTCCGCTTACAGCAGGCACAGTTGCAGCATCTACGCAGAAGTGCGCAGCTCTCCGGCTAGTTTACACAGCTGTTCAACAAGGCAACGTGCATAAACTCAAAGGGGACAACTTCGACGCTTACCGCAGGCGAGCTACAGAGTTGAGCACCCATCGCGGCTGCATCATATTTGGGTCCCGAGTTGTGATGCCGAGAGAACTACGCGCACAAGCTATGTCTCTCATCCACGCCGGACATCGGGGCATCGTTGCAATGAAAAAGTGTGCCAGAAGCTACATGTGGTGGCCTGGCATTGACAACGACATCGAAACAGTGGTGCGAGAATGCAAGCCTTGCCAGAGCAGCCGGAGCGCCCCGCCGAAAGCTCCTGTCCCAGAATGGGAAAAGCCAGACACACCATGGCACACACTGCACATTGATTTTGCAGGACCAATTGAGGGCTGCACTTTCCTTGTGGTCGTAGATGCCTACACAAAGTGGCTTGAGATAAGGCAAATGGGACAGACGACTTCGGCAGCAGTCATTGACAACCTCCGATCACTATTTGCAACGTTCGGCCTGCCGCGCAAGGTAGTGTCGGACAACGGAACACCGTTTGTGTCTGCGGAGATCCTCAAGTTTTATCGCGACAACGGGATCTCATCAGTTACATCGGCCCCCTACCACCCAGCGACAAACGGACAAGCCGAGCGCTACGTAGCCGAGCTAAAACGCGCCCTTGAAAGAGATCAGACAGGCTCGCTGCAGCGCCGCCTTGCGCGCTTTCTCTTCAAGCAGCACACGACGGTTCAGAGCACAACAGGCGAGACCCCCTCGAAAATGATGTTCGAGCGTGAAATGCGAACCCAGCTCACAGCCATCCTCCCCGAGCCAAAGGCAGAGACGTTCCGGGAAGAAAAAGCAATTCCGCGCTGCGGCACGCTTAATGAGGGGCAGCGCGTCCTCGCCCGACAGTTTCTGAAAAAGCCACGCTGGGAGGAAGCTACAATTGTCAGACGCATAGGCCTGCGCTCTTGGCTCGTCAACATACATGGCACAGTAGCACGCCGACATCTCAACCAGCTGCGTAGATTTACGACGCCGTCTGAGAGCTGTCCGCCAGCGGAGAGAACACGTGCACCATCTTCCCACATAGCCTGGCACCTCTTCCCGGAAGAAGAGACTTCGCCCAGGACAGACCTAGGAGACACAGCGAACAACAGCCAGCCTACAAGTGTTTCTCCCCCGAGCGCACAAAGCCAGCGCGCCTCCACGCGTGAGCGCCGACCCCCTGCACGATACCAGGCAACTTTCTAAGGGGGAAGGAAGTGTTGTGTCCCCTTATTGCTTTTGTGTGTGTGCGCCCCCTCCTAACGACCACTCAATCCTCCTCCTAACGACCACTCGCATCCCCTCCTAACGACCGCTTGCCCCTCGTCGCACGCTGTCGCCGGATGCCCCCCCACGGTGCGCCTCCGCACCCTCCTCCTGTTCTGGGAAGCCACTCCCTCCCGTGGACGCTTCTCCCCTCCCTCCTTTCTTCGGGCGGCCAGTTCGGCTCCTGCCTCGGTCGACGCTGGTCGCACCCTCATCGGCTCTAAATAAACGAAGTCTAAAAGTACCGTGTGCGTCTTCGCTGCATTCAACACAGCGACCGGACACGACATGGACATTAAACTCCAATAAACTAAGCTAAACGAAAAAAAGAAAACCTTTTTAGCCAAGAGGTCTGCATCACAAAGTCAGTACATTAATTCTGTGACCTTCATGACAAATGCAAAGGAAAATTTCTATATAAAATTTCTGTTTCTATTGATGACAACACCGAGCAAACAGCGAAAATTTTCAGTTAATTAGGAGGATGAGAGGAAGCCATGGCCTCCAATATCGAGCATTAACGCAAGTTTGTGAATACTGGCTTAAGCAATTCGTGTCGCTCATCTTGAAGGCCGCATGTATGCGTGTTATGAACGCCATCACATAACCGGTTCGGGCTGGTGCACCCTCTTTCGCGCACTGACCGGTTGCGGCAGCATGCTCTGCAGCGCCAGAATGGACAATGTTTTTGATATAGTTGTCGAAAAGAAACTACCGTCCGCCCTACACGACCTTCGAGCCAATTATTCAAAAACTGTCCAAAACTTTAGAATGAATTTGATTAGTATCCAATTTTCGAGAAGGGCTTTTTGATTCCTTCAGCGAATCGAGATATAAGGAGTTTCGAATCACTGTTCGGAAATATCAAATTATCGCAAACACCTAACGAAGACATTTTATAAACGTACCCCCCCCCCACAACCCCAAGGCATTGGAGCAGCAGATGAGGGCAAAGCTTTCGCCAGATGGAAAACGAACAGTACGTGGAGGCGCAGGTGATAAACTGTCATCGCCCTGCATACGGGGCTGATGATCAATCCACATTCACTAAAGTTTCTGATGCAACCTGTACATTCACCGAATGCTATGCAGAAAGAGCGACTTTGGCCTTTCAAAATTTGCGCACCACGTAAGCCCTGAATGGGCCGGACACTGCGTAGGAACTAACTAACGTTTTGGGCGCGTCCGTTCTTCATTTTGCTGAATTTTCTTTTCAGCGATAGAAGGGAGTTTGTGTGTGATAAACGGTGCAGTACATCTGAGGCTAAAACACAAGCGCTCCCTTAATTGCTGCCCGAGTAAAATGTTCATGCGAGCCGGTGCACGGCCGCTTTACGAAATGTCCTCCTGGGGCCATGTAGTTAAGACCTGGGAAGAGATGCACTGATGGAGTGGGGTACAGCTATACTTGTCATGTTGAAAAAATCAGAATTTTAGGAATGATTATACAAAGCAACGGGTATAACGGTGATGCAATAACTAAGATGGAAAACTGCGCCCAACAAACAATGCGGCTCATACAGCGGATTGCCAACAGAAGACACGGCATGAAAGAGCAGAATCTCCTAAGGCTGGTACAGGCGCTCGTAGTAAGCCGTATCTCGTATGCTGCCCCCTTCCTTGATCTTAAAGTTTCAGAAAAGGAAAAGATAAATGGAATTATCAGGCGATGCACGAAACAAGCTCTAGGATTGCCCATCCGTACATCTACTCACCGCCTCCTACAGCTAGGAATGCATAATACCCTGGAAGAAATTACGGAAGCAGTGAGAACTTCCCATATCGAACGCTTAGCCGGGGCCACAACCGGCAGGGCCATTCTAAAAAAACTCAATCTCAGCCGAGATAACAGAACAACCGCCAAAGTTGACATGCTCGGAAAAATTCGAGACAATATAGTTGTACCCATATTACCCAGAAATATGCATCCTATTCATCACTCAGTGCGCCGGGCCAAGCGGGCAGAGGCGCTAGAGAAACGCTTCCGCTCCTACAAAGACGAGGACGTGGTCTACGTGGATGCCGCTGAGTATGGTAAGAACACGATGACTGTCGCGGTCGTCAATAATAAACAACTCCTCAAAATAAGTGCCTCCATACTCTAGGGTAACCCAGAGACTGCAGAGGAAGCTGCCATATCACTGGCCTGTGTAGGCACAAAAGCGAGATACATTTCAGTGACTCCAAAGTTGCAACACTAAATTTCAGCAGGGGCCGGGTCTCCCCTCTAACGAATACAATTCTAAGCCGTCATGTAATAGACCGGAAAATACACTAGTCTGGACACCAGCACATGCATCCCTGCCTGGTAATGAGGCGGCCCACGGTTCGCCCGAGGCTTTTCTTTTCGGGCAGACCCAAGCGAGGTGGTCTTTACAGACAGGGATCGCATGGTGACCTACAGAGAAATTACACAACGCTATCGTTTGCAACGAGCTAGACTTCCTCCAGCGGATAGATCTTTGTCCAGATACCAAGCCATCAACTGGCGCTGGTTACAGACTTACACCTTTCCAAACCCAGCCCTCTGGAGTCTTATGTACCCAGGGCAATTTTCAGAAAAATGAGCAAACTGCGAACTTAGGGCCAGCTTGGACCACATACTATGGGAATGTCCTCATGCTCTCCGGGAGGGACGAGGTATAAACACAAAAGAGCAATGGGAGACCTTACTACTGAGCTCCGACCCGGCGACTCAGTTACAACTCGTCCGACTGGCCGAAGCCGTCGCCGAGAGTCAAGACCTTTCGGCCGTCGTCTAGGTGCGTAGCCCTCTGGCTACCCTCTATCTGTTGGACATTAAAAGTTTTCCTATCCTATCCTATCCTATACTTGCCGTTTATTCGCTGTTCACAAGGAAACCTGCGAGCTTTTAAAGCGACAGTGTGAAAGGTCCCGATCATCAGAAAAACCGATGTCGTCGTTTGCGGCGTCAGTAACGGAGCTGTCAGCGAAAATTTGCGGGTATGGCTCTAATAGGAGGTCCCCAGAGAGCAAGGTAGGAGGCAAGTAGGCCACCTAGGTCACGTGACATTGAAGTATCATAACAATATGCCGACCGGTTAGTGAGCACACTGGCCATTGTGGCACGTGGATGTTAAATTAACGATTGCTCGATCGGGAAGGGCAATATGGGACGCACAAGGCTAATCTTTGAAAGCAACTGCCATCGGAGAGATGTGGCGTAGAGCTAAATTGTTTCACATACTGTGTCAGGAGGGGTATGAGAATTCCAAGAGTTCTGTGCACTAGAGAATGACCTCTGCATATTGGGAAATTAACCTACTACGCTATCGCGTCATATGATTGAGACCGATTAAGTGTCCCATCAGATTTTTTCTCTGTCACTGAATTCATACCAGTCGATGCGCATTGCCTATTTGCTTTTTCGAATTGAAATTTATTTAAATCTGATATTTCCTGAAAAATTTAAAATCTAATCGTAATTTGAAATCTAAATTGAGAATGGTGTTACAATTCAAATCTTAAATATATTTTCTTGCACATTTTGAACTTTAATTTGTATTTTGAATGAAATGTATTCTATTTGAGTTAAACTAAAACTTTTGTAATTTTAAAACCACTAAATTTTAATGCAAACATGAACTAATATAAAAAATTACGATTTTTTTCATTATTAGAAATATTTGAAGGCTTTCAACAGCGCAAGCACTCTCAATTTCGAAAAAAAGTGCGTTGATGGGACTAGTGCCTCTCTCCTCGTGCTAGGGCAAAAAGAGTGAATGAGTCTGTAAACGAGACTTAATTTTCTTGTGGAGAAAAGGTATCTTAGCGGTTAAGTTTACTTGAAGAATTTTGTAACCTGTCAATAGCGACTAATGAGGGCTCTCGGCAAATGTTTAAACAAAGCCTTAGCCTACTTCAGTCGCTTTGTTATTATTTCATTTTGACGGCTCGTGGTTATAATCATTTGCATGTTACTAGCTGTAAGTAAGTATAAGAATTTAGGAAGTAAATAGCCTAAGGTAAGGCAAGAACTTTCAATAAAGAAATAAATGCGTAAACAATTCAGGTAATGAAGTTAAGAAACAAGTGTCTTACATGGTGATGCAAAAATTTGGGGAAGCAAGATGACTTCGCTTATGCTCTGAGAACGACATAATAGTAAAGATTTTGTGCTGCGCCTGAATTTCGTGATTATAAAGTAAATTTTAAATGAGATAGCAAAATCAGAACATGTCTATCTATTTTATGGGCCAAGCAATATCACGGATATCCCAGGCATTCTCTGTTCTGTACCTTGCTGGCTCGTTAATTTGGAGAGAAGACAAAGAGGAAAAGAAGACAGCACGGGCAGAGCTCGCCCACTGCTGTCTCAATCTGAGCTAGAACATTCCATCAGCGGGTCCCCGCAGAAAACCTGCCGAAACGCGACCCAGAGAGTTCCTGGGGTTTTTTCCAGATCTGTGCCTTGAGCTTACGGTGTAGAATCCTTTGCCGAGCCTGCATACCGATGAGCTTCTTTCATGGGCCTGGGGAACCGGCTGTGGCGACAGTCCTCAGTCCCGCGTGCAGTCTGCCAGATGTTACCTGCCAACGCCGTCTGCGGCGCTCAGGTGCGGCAGGGCTTAAGCTTCCACCGGTAAAGTTTCGCCTGGGTGCCAGACTGGCGTTCCCCGCCTGAAGAATTGTTCATTACCTATAACCTCTGGGATCCCGATAAAGCATTTATCGCGCAGTGAAAGATCCACAGCGTCAGAAGCTGAGCTTTGCTTCGATCTAAATTACACCGGCGCTCACGACCACAGCCGCAAGATAGGGTAATGTCAGCTTCTACATGCTTTTCTTTCGCAGAACCCGTTCATTACTTCTGGTTCCTTTTTCTTCACGTCTAGGTTTAATCAACTTTTTGATCGCGAAAGATTGACGAAGTCTGCTCAATAATTTTCACCCGAATGTAGAACGCTGTTCACCTAAACAGCAATCATGTGACCATGGCGTGCTGGAGCACCACTCAAACTACGCCGTCTTTGGGTTGGGCTAGCATTCTATCGGCGCACTGTGAGCTCCTCTTCGTTCATCTATGGTTCGTTATCAGAAGGGACAGGCTGTCAAGTAAGATGGCCGCAAATGCTTCGAAGTGTCTCTAGGATTCTGCACGCCGCCATATAGGTTATAGCCAGCAAACATGCGACGGGTTGAACACAGGAAGCACGAGCTGGGGATGCTGCCCGCAAACACGTTGATTGAAAATATATGCCCACAAATTTCATGAGCAAAAAGTCATAGCGCACGCGCCATTCGGCGTAATGAGGCGAACTCGGAGATAGCAGTGCCGCCCGTCCACGGTGTTTATGCGTCACGCACGATTAATAGCACAGCTCAAGGAACCAGCTTCCTGGTTCTGCCGCCTCCTCAGAGTTAGCGTACGCCTAGGGGTCATAAGCCGTAAGAAAAGGGGCGGCAGCAACCTTACATGTGCCGGTCACTGGACCACAGGTTGGGTGGTGAAAGGGGCAAAGATTTAAAGAAGCTTGCAAGACTTACACTTCGTTTCGCTTCGTTTCATTGCCTTCAAGACCCGTTTCGGGTTATTTCATAAGGGGTGGGTTACATATCATTGGTGAGAATACAATTTTGGATATGAGGAGGACCACCCGTCGCAAATGTCGATGGGCAGGTGATGGCAGCAATGACGCGAGGAAGGCCGTTCCAGATGATAGCTGTTCGGTGAAAAAATGAAGCAGCAAACGTAGCGGTCCTAGTCAGCGGTAGAGCAACCTGAAATGGATGCATACTGCGTTGGGATATGCGTGAATGTGGTGCTAGCTATGGGGGATGGTTAAGCGAACTGTGAAATATCTATTGAACACGCAAAGGCTATCTATATGACGACGAGTGCTTAGGTTCAAAAGTTGGGCCTGAAGTTTTCTTGCGGTTACGCTGGTATTGAAAGAGTAATCAAAGTGAATGAACCTTACAGCACGATTTTGCAAAGCTTCGAGGGCGTTAGCTAGATAAGTTTGATGCAGATGGCAGATAGGAGATGCATATTACAGCCTAGACCTGATGAGCGAATTATAGGTGAGTACTTTCACGTGCGGTGGCGCGTGAGGTAGTTGGCGTTTCATAAATCTACGAGATCGGTTTGCTGACGATATGAATTCAGTGATATGAGTGCTCCAGGAAATATCACTGCTAAATTTAAGCCAAAGTATTTATAAGATTGTACAAGTTCTATAGCAGAATTTGGGAAAGCGTAGTTAAAAACGACGGGCTGTTGGCGGTGGTGGAAGGGGACAAGTTTGCATTTGTTAGCATTTAACTTCATGAGGCATTGATCGCACGAGCGATGAACGTGATCAAGATAATTTTGAAGAGCTTCTTGATAAGATACGTTGGTTATTGTGAAATATATGACGCAATCGTCAGCAAACATGCGAACGTTGCATGTTAGATGCGTTGGCAAATCGTTAATATAGATTATAAAGAGCAGTGGAACAAGAGCAGAGGTTGTGGGACGCCTGATGTTAGTGTGAGGAATAAAATGTTGGTTGTTAACGCCACAAACTGGGAGCGAACTCCATCTGAATTTTACAATTTGCCCAACTAGCATGAAGATTGTTTAAAAATGAATTACGTAATAGTTATTTACAAGCCAATTAGAAGAAGAAATTTAGGGACTACAACAACAGCCGTGTAACATGCTACGCGTAACACGTTAGGTTGATACCACTGCCACGTATCTCGAAGTGCAACTGAGATGTTCTCTAACTCAGGCAGCCTGTTACGCGCCCTTCTTTTCCTCAAACGTCAAAATGTGGTTAGACTCCAGGGCTATCCGCTAGTGTCAATTAGATTTCGTTGATTCATGCTCAAAGCCGCTAAAATTACGTGTAAAATTTTTTTCCCCTTGTCTTTCTTCACGCATAGGTTAAGTGTGTGGATGGGCTTAGCATATAAGAAAAAACTGGTGGGCGGCCATACGATCCTATCTGACAAATCTGCGTTTGCAGTAATGATTCTACGTTTCTGCATTTACATTGGTAGATTTCGCATTGTGTAAATGATTTTGGCTTCGACGTTGGTTACTTGTTCCGCAGCTCAGTGAGCTTCTGTTAGGTGGAGACATTCTGGATGGTCAAGGTGGGCGAAATGGCGGTGGGTGAGGCCTCTGAATTGTGCCGGCGTCACTAGTGGAGGCTTCACACCAGGTAGTTTTTGTTGGAACGATAATCATATATCTCACGCAATAAACCAGTCGAAATACAGGCAGTACGCACTTGGCAGCACATCTTTCTTCACTTGCTCTAAGGTAGCTAGTCAAGCCCACTGCAGCGTAACTTGTGCCATTCCGAACGTTCTGCTAGAAATTTTCTTTGCGAATGCTTTATATTCATTTTTCTCCAAAAAAGAATTAAAATACGGCCTCCAGAAAACCGATTAAACGGTCGCGCGGACATCTACCTCGCAGAAGGTTGAGCGCAAATTGGTTAATTCTATCCTTGGGATTCAATTATACGAAAGGTTTGCGAGCTAACTCTGCCAACGAGACGTACGCTATTGGTTGCCATCGTGTGGCTATTGTTAGAGATCAGTGTGTGTGATGGTATTTGGGCAGAGATCACTGTGTGTGTTCGTTTGTGCAGGATACAGAGTGGCCTCACCCACGTGCAATGCTTTCCGTCACCCAAGCCTGCGTGGAGTTCATCAACCGCAACGTCGCTCATATAGCCCGCGTGGAGCCTTCGCTCGTGTTGCTCACCTGCCACATCCACGTCGGCGTGGTTACAATGAGTACGCGTGTATCTACGATCAAGTTTCTGTCTAAAAGTGGCCGGCACGCAAAGTGTGCAGTGACTGGTATTCGTTTGCACGACATTCAGCAGCAGAGCACTCAGCATTATGCCTCACGAGAATGTGGAAGTTCGCGCGGCCATATGCTGCCGCTGTGAGAGAGCGGCGGGAAATGGCACCATTAGCTGTGGCATACTTAATTGCACATTTATATAGTCGTCTGTAACGTCCTTGAAGGTAAAATGTAGTGACTGTCAGCCTTACAATCCTGATCGCCGTTGCGCATTGCCGCTGATCTGGCTAACGGCCCATCTGTGGAGTTAAACAATAATACAAAAAATAAATGTCCATTCAAGTCAGGATACTGGACACACTTATCGTAGATCTCACCATCTCTAAATGTTTTCAACATGATTACAAGCCAATACTCATGCGTGGGAATGATGGAAAGGTATGTGGCTCAAAAACAGACATTCACGAATGAGAACAGACAGGGTGATCTCGCTTGCTTATCATCCTTAGGAATGAAGCTGTGAAGATTAAGTCCGCTGATATACAGTATTCATGAGTTCGACGTTTGATGGAAGACTTCAGACTGCCTGGCGTGCGCAGCAGGTAAAATGACGAGGAAATTTTACTATTCTTGTAACTGGCACCCGCATAGAACATGAAATAATATCAAACGCTTTCCGCCATCGACTTTGCGGGGCGAGCAGAGATCCGAAATTTATAACCGGAAGTTTTTGGGCGAAACTTATTCATTTTCTCAAGAACCTGTGATAACTGCTCACCGCTCAATCAGAAACGGTACCGTTCAAAAAACGGATATTTCGAAAGCGAAGTCACTTGGTTTTGCTATTCAGACCTGTATAGATGCAGTAGATTAATAGAATCACTATCGTTATTTACCCTCCCTTACTCTCAACAAACAAGGATTCATCAGCTGCAGCTGCAGAAAGAAACATTCACTGAGTATGCTCACGTTTGCAAGATGACGTTATCAGATCGCAGCAGTGCCTGGGCGCTAACGTTAACACGAGCAGGCAGGAGAACGTGAATGTGTACATACCGCCTCAACCGGAAAAAGCTGCACATACCCGACAATTCCGCACAAAAAGATTTTTGAGCAATGAAAAGTTTATCAACGTAATTTTGTGATATCTTGTAAGATTTCTCTATAGCAATTAAGGTATCTGGAGGTCTACCGTCGGCTGGCTAATATTTTTTTTTCTTGCGATTAACGTTTGGTATCTGTGGTTTTCTATGGCAGTCTTTCATTTCATTTCATTTATTTTACCCTCAGGGCTTTCGCATTACAGAGGGGGTGGGACAGTGAAGAAAACAATACATAGATCAAAAACAGGGCTATATATACGAATAATATTGAAAGATCCTAGAGACAGAGGACGAAAACATTGAGAACAAAAGTACAGGAGTAAAAAGAAATAAATAAAACGATTACAAAAAAAGAAACCTTATGTAGTCTATATATGAGTAAACAACATATCACAATTGGTCTGATTCTAACAGTGCGAGAAATTTGCTTTTAAAACGCGCAGTGTCGCTAACACAGGTGGCTGTGGGTGAAAGATTATTCCAGTCACGACATGTTTTAGGGAGGAAGGAATTAGAGCAGGTCACTGTGCGGCAGTGTGGAACAGCTACTTTTTGATTGTGGTCTATGCGAGGCGAGATGAAAGATGGTGCCTTTACACAGATGGCTTTCAGGCAAGGATTGTGATAGTAAATTTTATGGAAGAGGCAAATGCGTGATAGCTTACGGCGAGTGGAGAGTAAGGGGAGTTTAAGATTAGATTTCATTTTTGTTACACTGGCAGTGCGATGGTAGTTTCCAACGATGAAACGGACGCTTCGATTCTGCACGGCCTCGAGTTCATTTGTTAATGTGATGGTGTCAGGATCCCAAATTGAACATGCGTACTCTAGTTTCGGACGAATGAGTGTAGTATATAATAGCATTTTCAATGAAGGTGGAGATGATGAAAAATTCCTGCGGACGTACCCTAGCATGCGGTTAGCCTTTGAAGTAATGAACCTGATATGAGCTTTCCAAGAAAGGTTAGAACAAACATTAACGCCAAGATACTTGTAAGACGAGACTGGATTCAGCTGAGTGTCGTTAATAAAATAATCTGGGCTCGTTTGCTGGTTACGGGTTACGCGCATGCATTTGCATTTAGATATGTTTAATTCCATTTTCCACGATTGACACCAGTCATAAGTTTTATTTAAGTCTGTCTGTAGCTGAATAATATCATCAGTGTTATTAATTACTCTGTAAATTACGCAACTGCTTAATTACGTAACTGCTGTAAATTATTAACTGCTTGATCCGAGCGATGGAAAACTTTGAAAGAAATAGTTTATTACACGTCGGGAGAATGGACCATTACATTCAATATTTTCATTACAGCGCGTTACAATGTTGCAATATTCAAAATTTTCCAAAGAAAATTGGACATTAGGGCGTAGCTGGATTAATGGAAGCTGTGGTTATTCGTATGTAGCTACCTCCACAGTGGTATTCGGCGCCTTTACGAGCTGCTCCTTCCGACCGCGGTGGTGCAGGTTTCAAGACCGAATTGACACCAGCTACGGACGCCGACTGCGGTGAGGGCTTCCTCGACGACTTCCTGAGCGAGCTTGCCCTCCACATTGAAGCGCAGCCTGCGACGATGGTCGCCGCAATGTTATCGATGACTCACTGCCACCGCCCAATAGCGTCGACCTCGAGTGACTGATGGAGAACCGCCGACTGAGAGCTTGCCGGTAGAAAGTCGTCCTTAAAAGGTCGCGGGCTTCGTTATCGGGTTTTTTCTGGAGTGGAGAATTTTCGAATAACTCGGGGCCCTAAACTTGGGGACAAGCCCTACAGTTCAATATTCTTGCGAAGCTGACCAGTTCTTTGGCACATGGCACATGGACATGACACATGGCAGAGAGTTAAGCATGTTGGGATAGGTTCACATCTAGAATAGTATATGGGCTTGGGAAATCGCCAAGACTTAGCAAATCGATGCGAAGTCAAAAAATATACGTTCGTATAATGCCGGCACAGTGTAACAATTCGGCCCGGTTTTGCTCCGTTTCGATTCCTTTTCCGTACCACCATCGACACACCGACTCCATGTCTCTGTCCCTGGCGGAACCTGCCAGTCTGTTAAGTAGACACTAAGCGTGGAATAGCGATCAAGCAAGCGTGGCTGTGCGCCATTCTCCGGCTTTTGCGATAGGTGGCGTACACTGCTATTCAAGGTGTACTATATTTAATAATGGCCGGCCAGTTGGTTCAGTTCGTGAAGCTACCTCAACCTTTGGTGCTGCAGCCTACTTTCTCTCAGCTTTTGTTGAAAGGCTTACCAATTTAATAATTTGGTTATCTACATACATTTTCTGTATTATCGGTTCATTCGTGGACATTGTCGGCATTTCGTATCAAGAAAAACCTTAAGTAGGGCAGAAACGAACCATTAATCACTAGAAAAAGTGGCGATTTTGCAGCTTTGAAACAATATTGAAAACGTTTCCCGTAAGCAAAGAAATAATTACAAAATAAGCTTAAGGACAAATTGTGCATGCAGTTTTCATATTTTCTTTATCAAAAGTACTTTCTGTTCGCATGGTTTTGCAAAAAAAAACAACCACTTCGGAGGTCATGGGTTCGGTTCCCATCGGCGGCATGGGGTTGTTTTTGTGCTGCTTTTCTAAACAATTGGCTTTAAGCGATAACATATTCAGTAATATTCTAAATTGATCAACACCACAAAATTAAATAAAATAATTAAACAATTCCCTGTACCCCTTGGTTTATGTGGCTGTTTGCTTCTCTCCTATATATATAATGCTGATGTGCCCGATGGCATAGTGAGCGTACCTAGAGATTTATAATTTTGTGTTCGTAACAGGATTTTGCATGGAGCTGCAAAATTCAGTCAGTAGCTAAAACTCGATTATAATGAGGTATTTCGAACAATAACAATTCATGTGTTATATGATGCGACCCAGAATGGCTGCCAGAGGCCACAAGGGCGCCCGAGATCGATACATTATTATGTAAGCAGGTTTAAGGCATACAGAAGCTGAACTTCTTTTTAAATGTATCGCAGGCAATAATGCGGTTTCTTTCTTTTTGTTTTAGGTACAAGGGACGCCGATGAACTGGACGTCCCGTGCCTGATCCCGATGCCACCAGGCGCCCTTTCTTTACCTAAGTTTTTAATAAAACGCTTCTAACGTGCCACCTTGAACACGTCAGCGAGAAACACACTGCTGCGCGCTGTTTTTATTATTCAGTACTGTACTAGGCCGGCCTCCGTGCCTTCGTCAGCCGCTGTTCTTTGTCGGCAGTGACTGTGCGCGCGGCAGCTTCCGCTTTTTTTTTTGTCCCTGACAGGTGCTCACACAAGGAAAAAAGATCTACAGAGGGCAAAACGCTTGTCTAGAACGCGTTCTGGGCGTGTCCTGGGCTGAACACACATATATCTAGGGATGATATTTGGTTGAAAACGGGCTGGATGTACGCATGTGCAGTTAAACTCGTAGGATTCCATCGTCATTTTTTGCCTTCCTGGTCGCAGCGGCTATGGGAGCTCCAGAAACCAGTTTGGTTGTTCTAGACAAGTGGTTCACCCTCTGTACAGTAGTTACTGTCAGCACGAATACAAGAGAGTTCGAATGGGCCATAAGTAGGAACCAGAACAAAGGTTGCCATGGTTCAACTATTCACAAAAGACTGCGCCTGTAAACCTGTAGATCAGATACAACTTACTTTCAATCAAAACGCACAAAATGACGACTGCATAGTCGGGCACGAGCGTCAACTGTGAACGCAATCTGCTGCCTCTAGGGAGCGCCTCTAGGGAGCGGAGCCCTCAGTCCAGGGATCCATTTTCCGTAGCTGTCCAGCTCCCTCGGACGCTGGTCGCCCAGAGCCCAGCTAGAAAGAGCGGCTTCCCACTGGAACAGGCAGGTGTTGGGTTTGGGAAGTACTAGAGGAGTGTCTGGGCGCTCCCTTGTGGAATGGTAATGAGATGATATGCACCATAAAAGGTGCAATTTGCGAGGTAGTGAAAGATGAAATATGTGCCGAAGAGCAAGGTGGGCGATAGTGTTAGTCTAGAATTTGCGCCAAAATGCCGCCTGCTCTTGCCTCATGTAATTACTCAAATTCGTGAGAGCCCCGCGGTTCCAATCCCGGTGCAGCCCGAAGTCTGCACCGGATGAAAACAAAAATTCGATTCTTCTTAGAACTGAATAAACAGGTCTGGGGTGCGGCCTGAACTGGCATTCGTAGCAGACAGCTCACGCCACCATCAGAATAGGATTTGGCTGCCTCCTCATGCAGAATGCAAAAACCAAACCACAGGCCTGACATCTGGTGCCTGGAGAGCAACTTACACAATCCGGCTATTAGACCAGTGACGGAGTGGAGGACGCATTGTGAATCAGAACTGCTCACCATTGGAAACTGAAGCTAGCAACGATTAACTTTAGAACCTTATCAAGTGAGGCTAGACTTGCAGTGCAGTATGGAGATCTAAAGGGTATTAAAAATATGATGTCATGGGATTGACTGAGTTTAGATAGACTGATGCATTGCTATAGAGCGGGCACATACTATGCTATCGCTGTTTACCGACAACACAGAAACTTAAACTTTTTGAGGAATTAATGAGAGAGTGTTAGTGATTTGTAAATACAATAAATGACAGGTACAGGTTGATGTAAATGCCTACGCACCTTTTTCTTGTCAGGATGAGGTAGGCAAGAGGCTAGAAGGCTGAGGGGACTACAGGATAGGTAAAAATAGCAGAGAAGATTGAGTAATACAATTCGCTATCAGAAATAGCTTTCGAAACAAGTACCTTCTTCATCAAACGCGACAACCGGAATCGCACCTGGAAGAGGCCGAAGGGCAAGACAAACTACTGTGCGTCCATCCCGACATGCATGATGCGGAAGTCATACGTAAGGTGAGGCGTAACGACAATAGGATGGAATCGTACTTGGAAGAGGCCGAAGGGCAAGACAAAGTACTGTGCGTCCATCCCGGCATGCATGAGGCGGAAGTCATACGTGAGGTGAGGCATAACGACAATAGGATGGTGGTGCCTCGAATTACTTTAGATTTGAATAGAGAATGGATGAAATGATGAATGGTTAGAGGGAATGAAGAAGGCTTTAAGATCTCCCGCAGAACATGTCAATCATCATCATCTGACCGTATACGCTCACGGTAGGACAAAGCCCTCTCTATATCCCTTCCATTAACACTGTCCTGTGCCAGCTCCGGCTACGCTATACCCGCAAACTTCTTAATCACATACGCCTACACACCCGCTCCACTGAGAGGTCTCTTCGTGTAGATGATATTGCTCGAAAAACACACATTCCGCTGATCAGTGCAAGCGCATTTGCTTCGGAAGACGTTGTCGCTCATCATCATCATCAGCAGCAGCATGACTGCACCCACTGCAGGGCAAAGGCCTCTCCCATGTCTCTCCAATTAACCCTGTCCTTTGTCAGTTGCCGCCACTGTATCCCTGCAAACTTCCTAATCTCATCCGCCCACCTAACTTTCTGCCGTCCCCTGCTACGTTTGCTTTCTCTTGGAATCCACTGTGTTAACCTTAAGGACTAGCGGTTATCTTGCCTTCGCATTACAAGCCCTGACCAAGCCCATTTCTTCCTCCTGATTTCAACTAAGATATCATTAACCCGCGTTTGTTCCCTCACCCACTCCGCCCTCTTCCGATCTCTTAACGTTACACCTATCATTTTCCTAGCTAGTTGTCACTAGCTGCACGTTTTTGAGTAGGCGATACACCATATGAAATTACGACAATGAAGGCCAATATCGACAATCATTTTGAGCCCTACTTATGCCCCGCAGTTGAATAGAGAGACGGAATCAAAATAAAACACCATGGCAAAATACTGAAAAGCTCATTATTGTAAACATAGATTTTGCTGGCATATCTGCTGGAAGTGGAAGAAGTGGAAGTGGAAGAAGTGGAAGTGGAAGAAGTGGAAGTGGAAGAAGTGGAAGTGGAAGAAGTGGAAATGGAAGAAGTGGAAGTGGAAGAAGTGGAAGTGGAAGCAGTGGAAGTGGAAGAAGTGGAAGTGGAAGAAGTGGAAGTGGTAAAGTGGAAGTGGTAGAAGTGGAAGTGGTAGAAGTGGAAGTGGTAGAAGTGGAAGTGGTAGAAGTGCAAGTGGTAGAAGTGGAAGTGGTAGAAGTGGAAGTGGTAGAAGTGGAAGTGGTAGTAGAGGAAGTAGAAGTAGAGGAAGTAGAAGAAGTAGAATATAGAAGAAGTAGAAGAAGAAGAAGAAGTAGAAGAAGTAGAAGAAGTAGTAGTAGAAGTACAAGTAGTAGAAGTAGTAGAAGTAGTAGTAGTAGTAGTAGTAGTAGTAGTAGTAGTAGTAGTAGTAGTAGTAGTAGTAGTAGTAGTAGTAGTAGTAGTAGTAGTAGTAGTAGTAGTAGTAGTAGTGGAAGTGGAAGAAGTGGAAGTGGTAGAAGTGGAAGTGGTAGAAGTGGAAGTGGTAGAAGTGGAAGTGGTAGAAGTGGAAGTGGTAGAAGTGGAAGTGGTAGAAGTGGAAGTGGTAGTAGAGGAAGTAGAAGAAGTAGAAGTAGAAGTAGAAGAAGTAGAAGTAGTAGAAGTAGAAGAAGTAGTAGAAGTAGAAATAGTAGAAGTAGAAGTAGTAGAAGTAGTAGAAGTAGTAGTAGTAGTAGTAGTAGTAGTGTAGTAGTAGTAGTAGTAGTAGTAGTAGAAGAAGAAGTAGTAGTAGTAGTAGTAGTAGTAGTAGTAGTAGTAGTAGTAGTAGTAGTAGTAGTAGTGGAAGAAGTGGAAGAAGTGGAAGTGGTGGTAGTAGTAGTAGTAGTAGTAGTAGTAGTAGTAGTAGTAGTAGTAGTAGTAGTAGTAGTAGTGGAAGTGGAAGAAGTGGAAGTGGAAGAAGTGGAAGTGGAAGAAGTGGAAGTGGAAGAAGAGGAAGTGGAAGAAGTGGAAGTGGAAGAAGTGAAGTGGAAGAAGAGGAAGTGGAAGAAGTGGAAGTGGAAGAAGTGGAAGTGGAAGAAGTGGAGGTGGAGGTGGAAGAAGTGGAAGTGGAAGAAGTGGAAGTGGAAGAAGTGGAAGTGGAAGAAGTGGAAGTGGAAGAAGTGGAAGTGGAAGAAGTGGAAGTAGAAGAAGTGGAAGTGGAAGAAGTGGAAGTGGAAGAAGTGGAAGTGGAAAACGTGGATGTGGAAGAAGTGGAAGTGGAAGAAGTGGAAGTGGAAGAAGTGGAAGTGGTAGAAGTGGAAGTGGAAGAAGCGGAAGTGGAAGAGGTGGAAGTGGAAGAAGTGGAAGTGGAAGAAGTGGAAGTGGAAGCAGTGGAAGTGGAAGAAGTGGAAGTGGAAGAAGTGGAAGTGGAAGAAGTGGAAATGGAAGAAGTGGAAGTGGAAGAAGTGGAAGTGGAAGAAGTGGAAGTGGAAGAAGTGGAAGTGAAAGAAGTGGAAGTGGAAGAAGTGGAAGTGGAGGAAGTGGAAGTGGAAGAAGTGGAAGTGGTAAAAGTGGAAGTGGTAGAAGTGGAAGTGGTAGAAGTGGAAGTGGTAGAAGTGGAAGTGGTAGAAGTGGAAGTGGTAGAAGTGCAAGTGGCAGAATTGCAAGTGGTAGAAGTGGAAGTGGTAGAAGTGGAAGTGGTAGTAGAGGAAGTAGAAGAAGTAGAAGTAGAGGAAGTAGAAGAAGTAGAAGTAGAAGAAGTAGAAGAAGAAGTAGAAGTAGAAGAAGTAGAAGAAGTAGTAGTAGAAGTAGAAGTAGTAGAAGTAGAAGTAGTAGAAGTAGAAGTAGAAGTAGTAGAAGTAGTAGAAGTAGAAGTAGTAGTAGTAGTAGTGGTAGTAGTAGTAGTAGTAGTAGTAGTAGTGGAAGTGGAAGAAGTGGAAGTGGAAGAAGTGGAAGTGGAAGAAGTGGAAGTGGAAGAAGTGGAAGTGGAAGAAGTGGAAGTGGTGGAAGTGGTAGAAGTGGAAGTGGTAGAAGTGGTAGAAGTGGAAGTGGTAGAAGTGGAAGTGGTAGAAGTGGAAGTGGTAGAAGTGGAAGTGGTAGTAGAGGAAGTAGAAGAAGTAGAGGAAGTAGAAGAAGTAGAAGTAGAAGAAGTAAAAGAAGTAGAAGAAGTAGTAGAAGTAGAAGAAGTAGTAGTAGAAGTAGAAGTAGTAGAAGTAGAAGTAGTAGAAGTAGAAGTAGTAGAAGTAGTAGAAGTAGTAGTAGTAGTAGCAGCAGTAGTAGTAGTAGTAGTAGTAGTAGTGGAAGAAGTGGAAGAAGTGGAAGAAGTGGTAGTAGTAGTAGTAGTAGTAGTAGTAGTAGTAGTGGAAGTGGAAGAAGTGGAAGTGGAAGAAGTGGAAGTGGAAGAAGAGGAAGTGGAAGAAGTGGAAGTGGAAGAAGTGGAAGTGGAAGAAGTGGAAGTAGGAGAAGTGGAAGTGGAAGAAGTGGAAGTGGAAGAAGTGGAAGTGGAAGAAGTGGAAGTAGAAGCAGTGGAAGTGGAAGAAGTGGAAGTGGAAGAAGTGGAAGTACAAGAAGTGGAAGTGGTAGAAGTAGAAGTGGTAGAAGTGGAAGTGGTAGAAGTGGAAGTGGTAGAAGTGGAAGTGGTAGAAGTGGAAATGGTAGAAGTGGAAGCGGTAGTAGAGGAAGTAGAAGAA